>NC_041231.1:768691-768829 GCF_002837175.3 Physeter macrocephalus | reverse complement strand
CAGATTTTTTTCCATTATAGGTTATTATAAGATATTGAATATAGTTCCCTGTGCTTTACAGTATGTTTTCATTGTTTATCTTTTTTTTTTTTTTTTTTTTTGCGGTACGCGGGCCTCTCACTGCCGTGGCCTCTCCCG
>NC_041231.1:755446-768304 GCF_002837175.3 Physeter macrocephalus | reverse complement strand
GGCCTCTCCCGTTGCGGAGCACAGGCTCCGGACGCGCAGGCTCGGCGGCCACGGCTCACGGGCCCAGCCGCTCCGCGGCACGTGGGATCCTCCCGGACCGGGGCGCGAACCCGCGTCCCCTGCGTCGGCAGGCGGACTCTCAACCGCTGCGCCACCAGGGAAGCCCTATCTATTTTATATATAGTAGTGTGTATCTGTTAATCCCAGATTCCCAATTTATCCCTCCCCCACTTTTCCCCTTTGGGAACCATAAGTTTCTTTTCTATGTCTGTGAGCCTATTTCTGTTTTGTAAATAAGTTTATTTGTATCATTCTTTTTAGATTCCGAATGTGGCCTTATTTGGAATAAGAGCCTTTGCAGAGGAAACTAAGGTAAGGACCAAGATGCAATCGTCATGGTAGAGGGTGGGCCCTGAATCCAGTGACCAAGAGATATGAGAGGAGAAGAAGACACAGACACACAGAGAATAGGCCTGTGAGGAGGAGACAGAGGCTGGAGGGATGTGGCCACAAGCCCAGGAACACCTGGAGGCCCCAGAAGCTGGAAGAGGCAGGAAGAATCCTCCCCTAGAGCCTTCAGAGGGAGCACGGCTGTGGGACACCTTGATTTCAGACTGCCCTCCAGAACTGTGAGAGAGGACGTTTCTGTATTTTTAAGCCTTTAAGTTTGCAGCAGTTTGTTATGGGATACCCTGAAGAATCCTCTGCACAACTGAAATGTCCCAGCAGAAACCCAGGCCTGACATCTGGCAGGGACCTCTGCAGATGGACAGCACCCTCTGCTTCCAAAGCAAGTGAGGAAGGAAGGGACAGAGCATAAGGGAAAGAGCTTTTAGAGTTGACAGATCTGGGTTTGAAGTGTGGCTCTGTGCCCCTGCCCGGGGCACAGACTTTGACAAGTCACTGCTTCTCTCTGAACCTCGGTTTCTTCATCTATGAAATGGGGACCATTATATCCACGTTCAGGATTTCTGTGAAGATGAAACTCGTGCAGGATGAAAACATTCTCCATGTAGTGAGTGTTCAGTAAACGGAAAGGGTGTCTGTATTAGTCATCTACTGTTGCCTAGCAGACCACCTCCAGGACTTAGAGGTTGAAAATAGCAAGGACCGTCCAGTATCTCACACGGCAGCTCTGCATCGGGAATGTGGGAGCAACTTAGTTGATGGCTCCTGGCTCGAGGCCTCCCACGATGTTGGTGTCAAGCAGTCGGCTGGGGCTACAGTCTCATCTGGAGGTTTAACTGGGGCTGGACGATGAGCCTCCAGGTGGTTCCGTCCCATGGCTGTGGACACAGGGCCTCAGTTCCTCCCGCGTGGACCTTTCCATGGGGCTGTCTGGGTCACCTCACAGTAGGGCAGCCAGCTGCCCTGGGGAGCAAGGCGGCAGCCGTGATGCCTGGGAAGTCATACACCGTCATTTCTGCCATGTTCTACTGGTCGTACAGAGCCACCCTGCTGCGGTGTGGAGACAACCTTGCAAGAGCACAGGTTCCAGGATGTGGGATCACCGGCAGCCGTCTCGGAGGCTGGCTTCCAGGGAGTCAGGCAGACCCAGGTGTTCCTGCGGACGCCGGTGGGCAGGATGCCGCACTCACTGGTGGCTTCTTTCTCCAGACTTGCCTTTGGGTCCAGCCTCCTGGGAGCCGGGAGGCTAATCTGGCCACGTGCCCCGGCAGCTGGCCTGGCATTTTATTCGTCTGAATCCTCTCCACATCTCACGGTGTCTCCCCCATGCGGACACACAGGGCCTGCACTTTCCGCCCCGTTTCATAGGGTCACAAAGCTCATGATTGCAGACGGCCGGCCCAGGGCCCGAGTCAGCCGCCCACCCAGGGGCCTCACCCCCTCTCAGGGGAAGCAGCCTAAAGATTCGAGGTACGTCAGGCCCGGGGCCTGGGAGACCTGAGACATCCCTGGGGGACGGTGGGCAGCCTGGACGCCTGGAACAGCAGCACCTAGGACACTCGCTGCGGCCCGACAGCAGCCCCGCCGGACTGCACGTGTGTGAGTGCCAGGGCACACGCGTGCGTGCATGTGAAGGCGTGTGTAGGAACCCGTGCGCCCATGTGATTTACACACGAGCCTGACCACAAGTGCCACCGGAATCTGTTCAATCACGAACATTTCCACGTACAGTCAGCTTTCTGGATCACGGGTTCTGTCTCCATGGATTCAACCAATGGAGGATCAAAAATAGTCAGAAAAAAGATTCCAGAAAGTTCCAAAAAGCACAACTTGAATTTGCTGCATGCCAGCAACTATTTATACAGCATTCACAGCGTGTTCGGTATTGGACCCAATCTAGAGATGATTTAGAGGATACGGGAGGAGGTGTGTAGGTTACGTGCAAATTCTACGCCATTTTATATAAGGGGCTTTGAGCGGCCAAGGATTTTGGTATCTGTCGGGGGGGGGGTCCTGGGCACATGCGGATACTGACGGGTGACCATACGCAGGACATTGCACGTGGTACACACGTAGGTGTAAAGAACTGCAAAAAGGCAAATACCCCAGTACACACCCCCAAGCTTAACAAGCAAAATACCACCGATAGCTGGGGGCCACCGCTCCCCTAGAGTAAACGCCATGCAGAATCTGGGGACTTGCTTTTCTCACGCGATATTCCGTGAGTGAGATCCAGCCCTGCTGACGGCTAGAGGTTCATCTTTTCACTTCTGCCCAGTGAGCACAGCACAAACCACGTAACCACTGTCGTGGTGGGGGGTGGGCTGGGGAACACGCTCAGATCCTGTTCTCTTCCCAGCAACACTGTCTGCGGGACATGGATTTCTCCAGGACACCGACACCTAGGGTTTGAGTCATCGCGTGGAAAGATGCACACACCTTCGCCTGGATCAGATAACGCCAGATCGTTTTTCCAAATCAGTGGTGCCGGTTTAAACTTCCATCAGCTGTCTCTAAGAATCCTGAAGGGCATGCATTTTTAAGGTCCTCTTGGGGGGCTAATCCTCGGGTGGGTCAATCCTACCCCTCACCTGCTGTTAGCTGTTGAGCTCCCGTGGAGGCAGCGAGTGATGGGTGAGAATGTGGGCTTGGGATCGAGGCGGCTCTGGCTGCACATGCTGTGTGTCCTCCAGCAGGTGATGGCGCCTCTCTGAGCCTCATCGGAAACTGGGGAGGGCTGCTGGGGGCTCAAATGAGACAATCGACCCGCGGCATTTAGCACAGCTCCAGGCTGTGCTCGGAAAGGCCACTGTTATCATCCTCATAGCGCCTGCAGGCTCCTCTTCATTCATTCACTCGACAGTCATTTCCTGAGCACCTACTATGTGGGCCTGCAGCAGTGAATAGACAGACAGCAACTTCTGCTCCTCCAGGAGCTGACATTTTGGTGGGGAAGACAAGTAATGAACACGTTTTTTAAAACATTTAGTATATCAGATGGTACCACATGTCAGACGGTAAACTAATGTCAGGGAAAGGCTTGAGACTCTGAGTTAAAGGGGCACAGCTACAATTTCAAATGCGAAATTTTGTTTTAAGGTTTCATGTGATAAGGAAACTCTCTGCCCCCTCACCCCACTTTCAATTTCATGGTAAATCATGGGATCCAGGCCTGGACGACCAGCACATGCCAGTCCCCCAACAGCAGTCATTGGTTCAGAGACGGCACGTGACCCAAGCTTGTCGAAACAGGGGGAACCCCAGGACTTGGGGAGGTGCTCTCTCCCTGTCCGCTGGGGTTGGGGGCTGTGCCATCTAGAAGTGATTATCTGGGCCTGGAACCAGTCTAGAGGAGCCAGAACCAAGAGACTGAGAGGAACCAATAAGGTCTTAGTGATACCCTTGAACTCCTGGAACAAACCAGACCTGAAGGTTTGGGTTGAGTTTTCCTTCACTTATGACTGAAAAGATTCTAACTAATTCACCCTTGACATTGGCCACCGGGCTAGTGTGTCTTCTTAAAATCAGTCATGCCTCTCCCCAGTGTCTATCCCTTGGGGGCTGCCTTCTTTCCAGGATGAAGAGTCCAAATTGCCCTGGGTGGGACCTCCAGCTGTGTCCACATTTGGGGTCTTCAGCTCCCAGCAGCCTTCCCTCTGGTGGCTCTTCCCACGTTGGAAGCGCAGTCAGAGCTAGATCTCTAATGACAAGGACAAGGAAGCCTGGGCTGTTCCTCCCAGAACCTGGTGGCTGCTGGGTTTGGTGTTAGACTAGCCCAATGCCCATGCAGATTCAGGCTCCCACTGTGCTCATGACTGAGCTGCTCATTTTGCTCATTCTGGGAACCTGGTAACATCTGAACCCAGATGCAGTCACGTGACTTGCTCTGTCCAAGAAAACGGCCACTCTAGGCAGAAGCTTTAAGAACCAGTGAGTCACAGTGTCCCTGCCTCTGTAATCATGGAGGCGCATGGATGGGGGGGGGACCCTCCATCAGTCTGGGTCTCTGAGCAACGAATAAGTAGTCCCCTGCCAACGGTGGAAGGACACAGGCCTTGAAAGATCAAGTTTGTTCTTTTAAGCACCTGAGATTTGGGGGATGTTTGTTACTGCAGCATAACCCAGGCTTTCCTGACTGCTACATTTTCCAGTGTAGAGTTGTAGCTGGTTGGCTGCTGTCCCCCCACAAGCATATTTCCCAGCCTCTCCTAGATCTAGACGGAGCCCTGGGACTACTTCTTGCCAATAGAATGTGAGTGGAAGGGCCACAATGATTAAGAAACAGGTGTTCCAAAAAAAAAAAGAGGGCTTCCCTGGTGGCACAGTGGTTGTGAGTCCGCCTGCCGATGCAGGGGGCACGGGTTCGTGCCCCGTGAGCCATGGCCACTGAGCCTGTGCTTCCGGAGCCTGTGCTCCGCAACGGGAGAGGCCACAACAGTGAGAGGCCCGGGTACTGCAAAAAAAAAAAAAAAAGAAAGAAAGAAACAGGTGTTCCTTCTCTACCCTCTTTTCCTTTCTTCCTGTTCAAAGTAAAGCACTCTGAAGCCCTAGGACAGGGGTTGGCAAAATCTGGCCCGTGCCCAGCTCTGGTCTGCCACGGGCCACATCTAGCCACGCCTACTGGTTTATGTATCATCTATGGCTGTTGTCCTGATGCATCACAGGCTTGAGAATTTAGACAGAGACAACACAGCTCATTTAGCCAAAAATATTTACTCTCTATCCCTTTACAGAAAAAGTTTGCTAATCCCTCTCCTAGGAGGGTGGCGCCCAGAGCTGAAGGAACCTGGGTCCCTGAGTCATCAGGTAGCATCCCCACAGGGGAATCTCTACTGTAGACAGCCAGGTGAAAAAGAAATAAACTTTTCTTATGTTCAACCTCTGAAATTGGGGAGTTTGTTACAGACACTGGCATTACAGTAGTTAATACCCGCTGGTTATAACATGAGGCCAACAGCCATGGGACAGTGAAAAGAACACTGGCCTGGGTGTCAGGGACCTGATGTCCATTCATTCATCAAATATTATCACTGGGCACGAGTTACGTCCCAGGCATGTGCTAGGTGCTGGGGTGGTACAATGACTTGGCAAAGATTTCTGTCCTCACAGACCTTGCAGGGGGTGAGGCAGTGAAGACTCTTCCACTGACTGGTTTCGGAAGCTTGGACCAGTCCTTTCCCTGCTCTGGGCCGCAGTCCTCAAGCCCCCGTAAGATGAGGCAGCTCTCTGGAGACCCTGACTCCTCTGATCCTCTGTAATTGTCCAAGGCAGGCGTTGTGGACTGAATTATGTCCCCCAAAAGATAGACTTGATTCCTAAGCCCGGCACCTTATGTGACCTTATTTGGAAAGGGGGTCTTTGCAGATGTAAGTAGTAAACTGAAGTCATCGTGGAGTAGGGTGGCTCTAGTACAATGACTGGTGTCCTTATAAGAGAAAACAGAGACTCAGACACACCGGGAGAGCACCACGTGATGACAGAGGCAGAGACTGAGATGATGCAGCTGCAAAAGCCAAGGAACACCTAGGATTGCCGGCAACTGCCAGAAGCTGGAAGAGGCAAGGAAGTACCTTCCCCGAGAGCCTTGAGAGAGAGCATGGCCTTCCCGATACCTTGATTTTGAACTTCTGGCCTCCAGGACTGTGATGAGCCAGCCAAGGTTGGCCTAGGCCCTGCAGGACCAAGAAGGCTTCTGAGATCCCAGGGCTGAGCAGAGAGGATGGGTCCTCGTTCGAACCTTCCTGTGAACCACGGTGAGTCCTCCGTCCCCCAGCATCTGATCTTCCCTTGGGAACCTGTAGGTGGAATTCAAGGGGCTTGTGACCTGGGAAGAGAAAAAGATGACATATTTATTCTTGCTAAACATAATGAAATTTAGCAGTGTCTTCATTTATGAACGTGGGAAACCACCATATGTTAATACCACTTACTGCTATCGTGAGATCTTTTCATGTCATATCGTAGTTGGTGCATTATCTTGAAACGTCAGTTATCCACGTCACCACTTCAAAATGTTGTTTCTGAGATCCACCACTAGATCTTGCTATTGAATGTATCAATAATGTCGCATGGATTTTACTACGTCACAAATGTATATTTCAAATATTTTTGATAACTGCATTTTAGTATAATTGGTTACCATTTTCAGCCTATGTCATTTACGTTAAACATTTAAAAATATTATTCAGAGAAGGGGTCCATGGTATCTGTCAGGTGCTAAAGGGGTCTGTAATTCAAAATACACCTCTGTTGTAAAGGGATAGACGTCCCCACTTTGAGCTGGGCACCAGGCCACCCAGAGTGAAGGTTATATCTTCCAACCTCCTGTACAGTTATATGGCCATGAGGCTGAGTTCTGGCCAGAGGGCCAGGAACAGTGATAACTCCTACGTTGTATCATTAAGGATCAGGAGATGTTCTCGCCATGGCCTTGCTCCCATTTGTGCATCCCACTGCTTGAAATGTGGTTGAGTGGCTGAACTGTCTTGTAACACACAGATGAGGATGCGGTGTCTGAGGCTGGGGGAGCGATAAGGTGGAAGGGGCCTGGGCCACTGAGCGGTCCCGCCATCCTGCCTCAGATGGTTCTGTGAGATGGAAACAAACTTCTGACTTAAGCCCTGGTGATTCTGGAGACTTTAAAAAACAGAGCAGAAACATTAGCCTCATCAATGCAGAGCCTGAGGCAGGGATTCAACCCACCTTTCAGAAAATGGATGGCGCTAGAATTGGGGCCCCTCCCACACCTGCCCACCCTGGCTCCTCCTACCCTTGCAGCCAAGGTGAGAGGCGTTGATTCTCATAAGCCCCACTTACTTTTGGCCTTTTGGACCTTCACGCTGGGGTCAAGAGCCGACAATAGTGGGCCCCTCCGTGTAAGCCTCATGCTAACTCCCTCCCTCAGTGTAAGGGCAGTGCAGTGGGGGAGCACAGCCTCTGGGGCTCCCCAATGTCTGTTAGGTGGTGGTGGAACATACTTTTGACAAAGTGGGAAGCCTGCCAGTACCCAGATGGAGGCACCCATGGGAGTGGCCCGGCCCATCTCGTGGAGTGGACAGGAGCCGTCCCAGCCCTGCCCAGATTTCAGGATAGCGAACAAATAAATAGAAAATGTTTTAAGTCCCTAGGCTTTGGGGTGGTTTGTTATATAGTAAGAGATCACCAAAACATCAACCATCCCATAAATATCCCAAGAGTGTGGTCAAGAAATCAAAGAAACCGTGATTTCCTGCTGCATCGGACGTCACCTCTAAGCGTATTTGGTTCCCTTTTGTCCCATCACCAACTAAACCCCCCACCCATGAACACTCCCTTTGGTTGGGGGCGGAAGTGGGCAGCAGAAGCAGGTCTTGCCTGGTCTGCCAGGAGGACATCTACACCCCGGGTGAGAAGCTGACGTCGGATGTTGGCTTGGTTCATTGTCAAGGGGGGAAACCTGAGAGGGTCCCTGGCCTGCGCCCCTGTCTGGGGGTCCCCAGACAGAGGCCTCTCCCTCCCAGATGTTCCAAATGGAGGGAAGGAAGTGGATCCAAGGGAACTCCTGGAAAAGCCCCAGGAAAAGCCAGCAGAGTCTTGGGCGGGCCGGGAAGGGAGGATTTCTGCAAAAGGTCACCGTCTTCTGCTTCCTCCACCGTGCTTGCGGCCCGCCAGTGCTGCTATGAAAGGTCCTTATTCTTCTCTGCCTGGTACCACCCAAACAGCCACTGTTGTAGTGGAGGGCGGCCTCGGGGGGCCGGGGGAGAGAGAGGTTAGCTTTCCTGTCTTCTCTTTTTCCTGATAGATTTTTGGGGTTTGTACATTTAAACGGCCTGGGGCCTCCAGCTTCGGCAGAATGTCTTGGAAAAGCTGGGAGAAGCCACAGGACGTCATCACCCATCCACCGCCAGCCACCGAGTGGGTGGGGACTGGCTGGCAGGGCCTGGACTCCGCTGTCCCCCAGCACAGACGCAGCTCCTCCCAGCACCCAGATGCCTGCCTGCCTGCCGTGCCCGACACCACCGTCCTCTGGGGATCCTGGACACTCCTGACGTGTCTGGTTAACAGAGGCCCACCTGCTTCAGACTCTTCTCACGCTTTGCTGCTCTTTGGAGCCCAGACGTTTGTGCGAGGTGCTGGGACTATCAGATCTGGCCGGTGAGCCGTGGGCCTGAGTCCCCTCGCTGGGTGTCCCACGAACACTCCACAGCTGAAACCACTGGGGCCACACCTGGAAGTTCACTTTTTCATGGTCTCGTGATGGCATGGGAGGTGTCCGGGCCCAGCTCTCAATCCTGTTATCTTCCACTTCCTCTCTGGGTGACCTGGGCAGGTCTTCTCTCCTCTCTGAGCCTCAGTTTCCTTACCTGTGAAATGGGTACAAATTACCCTGCCTCACGGGTTGTTGAGAAGATTCAGGAGACCATTTCTAAGGACCTGCCCACTTTAGGAGCCTAATGTAGGGGACGGTGGTCAGTCATCTGGATGCTGCCTGTAGAGTCTGGTGGTGGAGACTGGGCAGGACTGTAGAAAACCCCACAGAGACCAGGGGTTCCCAATTAGCAGGCATCTCACCCTGATAAGCCACAGAGCCCTGGGCCCAGCTCCCCATCACCTGTGTCTGACACTTCAGCCATCATTTAACATCAGAAAGTTTATTGCAGCCTGCGGGGGCTCAGCCCGGAGGGGCCTGCCCTTTGAAGAGGATCTTTATGGTAATTGATGGTAATGGTGAGCAGCCTGGGGGGACAGGTAGGAAGCCCCCCCAGGAGATAATCAAATTAGCCTGAAAACAAATTACTTTCAGCCAAAACCAAATCACTTTCAATTACGGAGCAACTGATAAGACCCCATGGCCACAAAGCCACAGGCAGGGATGGGGGGACCCCAATGGTCCCCGAGTCCTTGGGATGTGGGGCTGGGCCCTGGCCTCCTTCTCCCATCCAGTGGCCAGAACTGAAGGCCACTCTTGGGACTTTACCTTGAGACCCCTGTCAGCAAGGCGGGTTGGGGGACACCTGTCACAGAAGTAGAAGAATAATGCCTTCATCTGGGGCTCAAGAGTGGGTGTGTTTGGGGGGCAGGGGCGGCATTTCCTGGCCAAGCTGGGGTTTAAGTGTTGACTGAGGGGGTCCTCCCTATTTGGATAGAGATGGACTTAGGGCCTCCCTCTCTCTGTAGGCGTACGAGGCTCACAGGCACAGCCCTGGTTCAGGACAGGAGAGGACCGAGGCTCCCTGGCGATGTCACCAATAGGGTGACCAACTCATCCTGGTCTTAACAGCGGAGTCCGTGTCCTGGGGACCCCTCAGTCCCTCTGGACAGTTGGTCACCAGAGACAAGTTACACAGCTGCAGAGTGGCAGGGCTGGGGCCTGCCCCTCCCCCCTCGACGCCAAGCCCTCCCTCTCCCCGTCCCATCCATCTGTTCATTCACCCAGGAAGCACCCAGCGCACTGTGCGCACAGCCCGGCCCCAGGCTAAGCCAGGTCGGGTGAATACCTTGTGGCTTCTGCCCCCAAGACCCCTGGCACATGAAGGAGGGGTCTGCCAGCTGGCATCTGTAGGAAGTGGGGGGCATAGGACACCTCACCTGGTGGGTTCCCAGAATCTTCCACTCCTGGGCTGGGGTCTGCCCTTTCCTCCATGCTTGGCTGGTGCTGGCGGTAGGGGGCGGGGAGTGGTGCGGTCCATGGCCAGGACTTGTCCCCATCCCTGCCCCAGTGGATGGTGAGGAGAACGGGCATCCCGCCAAGAGCAAGGACACGGTGAGGAGGGGCTGGGGGGAGGCAGGGGGGGCTGCCACGATCCCTCTGAGGCTCCACTCCCAAGCTCTCCAGGGACAGTCCCCGGGCCGGGAGAGTGACGCCCAATCCACACACCGTCCTTGCTGTGTGACCTTGGGCAAGTGACCCAACCTCTCTGAGCCCAATTGTCTGGTCTCTAGAACTTTCTAGAAGAGCCTTTCCCATCATGCCTCCTTTCCTCAGTCTCACCTAATAACCGTGAGTGCTATTTCATGGAGAACACTGAGCCCTCGGAAGAGAACCCATGTACGGCCACTGCCCTGCCTCCCTCCCTCTGGGCCCAGACCCTAGGCCTCTCAACCTGCCCCAGCCACTCTCAGTGGCAGCGCCTTCCCTCGCCCGTCCCATCCTCCCCCTCATCCTCCCTCCCGACGGCTCCAGGACACAGCGCCCTCCCTGCACCCCCGTCTCCCGTCCTGAGCAGCAGGTGTGCTCTGACGTTAAGCACAAACTAGCCCCTGGACCCCCTCCTGGAGCTGTCTGTGCTCCGCGTTTACGGAACATGCAGTGGCCCCTTCTCAGCCCTCAGCTTGCTGGACCTCTACCCCAGACCCCCCACCCCGCCCCGTCCACCTGCACCTCCTCCCTGTGGATTCCCTCCGGCGGGCTGGGCTGGCTCCCTCCTGAACTTGACCCTCTGAGACCCCCTCCCTCACCCCCCCTCCTCACCCACCCTCTTCACTCCCCGGCTCCTTCCCATCCTGGACCTTTGGGCTTCCCTGGACCGGGCACCCCGGGTTCCTGGGGGGCTCATCCCTCCTCTCCTCCAGCTTTCTGCACAAGTGTCCCATCGCCAGGGGCCCCGGGACTGTGGTGTAGATGGAACACCCCGCTTGGGTGGATTTTTTTCTAAGATGCCCACAGTGCCCTGCAGAAGTGAGGCCCACATCCCTGCCCTGAGCACCCAGGACGTGGGGTCCCAGGTCCAAGGAGGCTTTGCTGCTGGGGGGAGAAGCTGGGGGAGGCCGAGGCCCCGGAGGGGAGGCAGCTGGAGGGGGGCCACGTCGGGGCAGAGGCACCCGGACCCGGTCTCGAGGGTGGCCACGGGCGCCTCCCAGCCTCCTGTGCATGGAAGCCACCTCGGGGAGCCCAGTGGGCCACAGGAACAGATGCCGCAGAGTCCCCAGTTCCCGGGCACGGGATTTCCAGCCAAGAGTCAGCTGCGAGAAGCCACTCAGTTCAGGGGGCGGCACCATCTGATGTTTCCACTGATCGTGTATTTCTTGTTTGTTTCTTGGGTTCACCGGGGCCACACACACGCACGTGGGCGCACCCATTCACACTCACACCCTCCCATTCAGCCTCTTGCACACTCGCGCGCACCCACACATACGTGCACTGCACAATCGCGCACAAACCCACACTCACACGCGTGGATCCTCTCTTACACGAGCACCTGCGCGCGCTCACGCACATTCACGCTCGCACGCACGCGCATGCTCACATATGCACGTGAGAGCGGATGCCCCGCAAGGGCGGGGACTCTGCTCTGTCCGGACGGAGAGTCCCGGCGCCCGGCCGCTTGGGCGCCGCTGAGACGCCGGGTGGGCGTTCAGACCGCAGGGAGCGGACAGCGAGGGGACCTCCGGAGCCAAGCGGCTCACTTCGCAGTGAGCCTCACGGGAATCTGCTGTCGGGACTCTGGTGGCCCACGGGGCCCTCGGCAGCCGTGGGTGGGGGGACAACAGGTCTCCAGGATCCCCTGATGCCAGGAGAGGAGGCCCTGCCCTCCCTCCTGGGCTGCACCCCGTGACCAGCTCTGGGGGCGGGTCTTCAGCTGCGCTTTATCTGTCTGCTCCATTCATCTTCTGCTTCCCTGACTCTCAAACGGGCCCTTCATTGGCCATTTGGCCCCTAAATTAGGGGTGATTAGGATCAACCCCCAAGCAGCATTTCCCATGGCGGCCAAGGGTCTGAAGCCCCTCTTTGGGTCCCAGGGGCCTTCGACTTGGTCACATAAAGGTCAGCCCTCTGGCCTGGCATGGGTGCCTGGGCAACCTCTGACCTGCAGCTCTTAAACCTGACCCTGGTGATTCAGACCCGAGGGCCTGAGTACAAACGGCCGAGCAGGAGGGGCTCAGGGAAGCAGCATGCGGGGGACCTCCATGGGCTGGAGCCTTCTGGCCTTGCTGCAGCCGGCGTTTTGCTGGGCACCGCGTCCTCTTGCGCCTCTGCAGGTGTTTGTTCCCGGGGTACAGAGACCCAGGCAGACATGCACCCCAGCCTGGGCCACGGTGGCCTCTGTTACGGACGCAGGGCAGAAGCCGGGTGCTGTCACCGCCTCTCACCTGCCGCTTGGTCCTGGGCAAGTTCGCACACTCCTCCAAGCCTCAGTCTCCTGTCTCCAAAATGAGGGTAACCCCAGGACCTGAGGTTTTTCAGGGTCGCTCTGAGGGTTATGTGACACATGGTACATTGTTCTTTCAACAGATGGAGAAGGAAGAATCAGCTCCCAGGGAGTCTGCAGCCTGAGGCAGGCCTGGCACACCGGGCTGGGGAAGCCTTGTTGAGCTTAAGTGGGGCTCAGGGAGCTGCCAGCGGGGGGGCCCCAGTGTTCTGGAGAGCTTTCTTTTTTTTTTTTTTTTTGCGGTATGCGGGCCTCTCACCGTTGTGGCCTCTCCCGTTGCGGAGCACAGGCTCCGGACGCGCAGGCCCAGCGGCCATGGCTC
>NC_041231.1:699959-755436 GCF_002837175.3 Physeter macrocephalus | reverse complement strand
CATGTGGGATCTTCCCGGACCGGGGCACGAACCCGTGTCCCCTGCATCGGCAGGCGGACTCTCAACCACTGCGCCACCAGGGAAGCCCCTGGAGATCTTTCTTTGTTTATGAGGTCACAGACCCCTTTGAGAACCTGATGAAAGTGACAAGCAGGCTGTCCAGAGAAGTACGCACACACACACATACACGCGCGCACACACACACAAACACGCACGAGCGTACAACCCTGCACACAAGGCCAGGCAGGTCTGCCTTGTGCAGCTGTGCGGGTTGTGCACTGCACAAGGCTTCGTCAAGCCTGAAGTCCGGCCCGCCACCCAGCTGGATGCCTAGTGTGGGGCTGCGTCTGTGCAACAAGGATACCTTTCTTTCAGTTGCAAGAACATCTTACAGGCTAGTGGGGGCGCTGGCTGTGGTAGGAGCAGGGCGGCCTTGGGTCCCAAGCCCTGCTGGGCTCAGTGAGCCAGGCTTGCTCTCTGGGCCTCAGTTTCCCCCTTGGAAACAGGAGCTTGCAAGGCTCCCTCCATTCCTTAAACGTCCGGATGGCCGGGACGCAGCACACAGCCGGTGCTCGGGCACTGAGTCGGACACTGGTGGTATTTCCGTGCACTCCACGGGCAGGCAGGGCAGGTGCCTGTTTGTTAACATAGCCAATGCTCCCGGTGGGCTTGTCCACACCTGGAAGGCATGGTGGCTTGGGGTGGCCCCTCTGACCTCTGTGCCTAAGGCACCTCAGCTTGGGCACCTGGGAGGCCCCCCAGGAGGCTCCCGGTCCACAAGCCCACCCTCAGCAGCCTGCGCCTCGAGGCACTCCCATTCCCCTTCCCTGGGGGTTGATCCGCATTCACCTTTGCTCCAGGGTCTCTCCTGCAGGAGCCCGAGGGCCGGGGCCCTGTGGAATGCTGCACTTCAAGAGTCACAGCCCCCAGCGACCTGGCTGCATTGCTCCCAGCTGCCTCCCACCTTGGGGCAATTTATGGGGTCACAAACCACCTCAAGGGTGCAATTCCTTGCCCTGGTGCCAATTGGCCCCCAAAGTGCTTTACAACCTGCTTGTAGCACCGAGAAAGGGAGCAACCCCTGGACAGCCCTTAGCCCCTGTGGCCCCGCCATTTGGCCCCCAGACCGGGGCAGCCAGGGTAGCCCAGTTCCAGCCACCTGGAGCCCCAGCTCGGCCGGGCCACGGTGGCCCTTCCTCCTGCCCAGCTTTTCTGGCGGTGTTGACAGAAGTCACCTACGGTCATTTTTGAAGTAAAGCCATCCAAGTGCCTGGTCCCCCAGAAGGATGGGAGCGAGAATCCCACCTCTCCGTGTAACACCACTGACCTCTCTGTGCTTCAGGTCCTTTAGGTGTGAAAGGGGGGTCATAAAAGCTAGTTTCAAAATTGTTGTGAGGATTAAATTAGATGACAGATGTCGGGGACTCAGTGAATGGTTATGATTTTATTAACATGAAAGTGGAAATTACCCAGAATCTCACCTTCAAAAGATAAGCCTGCTACTATTTGGAGTCTCTCCTTGGGACCTTTTGCTTTCTTCTTCTTGTTACTGTGGAAAATAGCATACATGCTAAAAAGTGCATAAAAGACAAAGTAGAGTTTCACTAATAGTTTTTTAAATTGAAGTGTAGTTGATTTACAATGTTGTGTTAGTTTCTGATGTACAGCCAAGTGATTCAGTTATACATTATATATATATACATATATATATATACATATACGTACATGTATTCTTTTTCATGTTCTTTTCCGTTATGGTTTATTACAGGATATTGAATGTAGTTCCCTGGGCTATATAGTAGGACCTTGTCATTTATCTATTTTATATATAGTAGTTTATATCTGCCAATCCCAAACTCCTAATTTATCCCTCCCCCACCTGACACCCCAATGTTCACAGCAGCACTATTTACAAGAGCCAAAACATGGAAGCAACCTAAGTGTCCATCAACAGATGAATGGGATAAAGAAGACATGGTACATATATACACTGGGATATTACTCAGCTGTAAAAAAGAAGGAAATAATGCCATTTGCAGCAACGTGGATGGACCTAGAGATGATCACAGTAAGTGAAGTAAGTCAGAAAGAGAAAGATAAATACCATGTGATATCCCTTATATGTGGAATCTAAAATACCGCATAAATGAACTTATCTATGAAACAGAAACAGACTCACTAACAGTTTTAAGGCAAAGACCCCCAGAACCAACACCCAGACAAGAGGCAGACCCTCAGCACCCGGAAACCTCCCTCCTGCCCCCCGGCAGCCCCAGCCCAGACTCCTCTCCCCGACGTAACCACTCTTCCGCTTTTGCCATAATAACTTCCTTGCTGTAAGCTGGACACACCTCTTAAGGCCAGCTGCCCTGTGCTCTGCCTTCTCCCTCTTTGTTACGTTTGTGAGTTTTGCTCCTGTGGCCCCGTGAACTTGCAGTCATTCGTCCTCCTTTGCTGTGTAACATCCCACGGTGTGACCGTGCTACACTCCATTCATCCGTCTCCCTGTAGAGAGACATCTGGACCATTTCAGGCTGCAGCTCTAGGAACGTAGCTGCTCAGAAGGGACGGTGGGGAGGGCGATGGTGCCAGGCATTGGGACTGCGGGTTGTAGCGCACTTGGAGCTTCCACACTACCGAACGATGCCAACTGGTTTTTCTTTTTGACCTTTTTCCTTTTTTGTGGCCGCGCCTTGCGGCATGCAGGATCTTAGGTCCCTGACAGGGATGGAACCCGCGCCCCCTGCAGTGGAAACACAGAGTCTTAACCACTGGACCGCCAGGGAAGTCCCGCCAACTGTGTTTTAAGTCAACGTTTTGCTCTGCATCTATGTAGAGATCTTTGAAAAGTGGCCGTGGGGTCAGCGTGTGCCCACGCAAAACCAAAGGCTCCCCTATAAGCGCTGGTGTGTGCAGAGAACATTTCAGAAAGGCGACGTCTCTTGTCAAAATCTGTTAGCAAGTCAGACTGTTGGGCGTGGGAGGGGACCTACGTTTACGCTTCATTTTACGCCCTCTCTATTGTTTAATTATGTTCCCACGGGCATGTTTGCTTTATAATCAGAACGGCCTCATATGCGGGTGTCGTTCAGAAGCCTGGGATTATTAAGTGCCGTGGCCTTCTGCAAACCCCCCTTGCTCCCGACTGGCAGAGCTGCCCATGCTGTGAGGTCCAAACCATCCCCGGGAGTTGGACGTTGAGGTTGGTTTCCATTTCTTACTATGGTGAATAAGACTAGAACAAATTTACCCGAATATCCATTTTTACCCATTTCTATGATCTTTCCCTCCCTTCCAACCAGGTCTTTAAAAAAACACTATAAGAGTAGTGCATGGTCTTTAGAGGAAATTTGGGAATTGGTAAAAACGGAAGAGAAGAGGGCAGACAGAGCCCACCGCCGGCCTCCCCCACCCAGTGCCGGTGCTACCGGACTGTTTCCTCTGGTTTTTCCCCCTGCCATGCTGGGCTTGCGTTTGCCCTGAGTTGGAAGCCCCCCATACATACACTTCTGCAATGAGGGTCAGCGTTTGGGGTCACACAGTCTTCCCTCGGCTACTTAGAACCCAGGCACAGGTGGAAAGCAAGGCCATCATCTTGCTGCTTTCCTCCTGGCCAGAGACAGGCCAGTGGTTGTGCGGTCTCTGACAGCCCGCCTGATCCATGCTCCGAACCCCCGGCTTCTTCAAACCTTACGTGGGAGGACTGCGGTGGGGGGCACGCAGAGTGAAAGTGGTCCACCCGTGGCTTCTCAGAACGTTGGGCTAGCTTGTAAATTTCCCCTTTTCCCACCTTCACCCCCCCACCCCATCCCTGACTTCATTCATGCCACAAATATCTCCTAAGCAGCTACGATGTGCCAAGAGGATGCTAGGTGCCGCAGAAACAGCAATATTCAGGTGGACGAGGGCCCTGCGCTCGTGAGCCATGAGCAGGGGAAGCATACTAAGTAAATGAACACACTAATAAAGAAGTCACGTTGTGTCGTGTTTTGTTGGGGTAGAAGGTCTTCTGGCGTCTGTTCTCTCCCCCCGCCCCCGTGCTGAGCACAGTCACCCAGATAGCGCTGCCATATTGCATCACCCCGGGATCTGTGGAGTTGTGCAGTGCACAGCCTGGGCCACTGTGCACGGTGGCCTTGTGCCAGGGCCCCCGACTCACAGAGACCAGGAAGCTGAGAAACAAAGCCTCCTAAGGCCTGGGTATCTTTCCAATCCTCCCTTCCTAGAAATATCTGCATAATGGAAGAAGCCCTTAGGGAGGGCAATGCTTTTTCTCCAATTGCCTGGTTGGGTTGCCGGGAGACAGAACCAGAAAATAGCAGCACCAACTGTGTGCCAAGCACTGTGTACGGTGTTTCCAGGCATCATTTCATTTCCCGCTCAGAGCAGCCCTGATTCCCAATGAGGACACCGAAGCTCAGAGAGGTGGGGGAGCATCGCAAAGCAGGTCAATGTCAGAGCCTGGAGCACCTGGGCTTTGCCGACCTTGGAGTAAACCGGCCCTTGAACTGTAAAGGGGGCGCCCCCTCCCCATTTGGAAGAGCCACAGGTGGCAGCCCCCAATTTGTTCCCTGCCCATTAACAGCCCCGACCTCTGAACCACACTGGGCGTCAAGGAATTAGAGCAGAGATATGCCACCTTTTGGGAGCTGACACCCCTCTTCTTATTTAATCCCTCCCCGCCGCCCTCCGACTCTCCAAGTGTCAGTTGGCAAAGCATCTGTCCCGTAAATCAAAGCGCTCCCGATTTGCTGGGTGTGACAGGTCTCCGAGAATTTCATGGAGCCCTTTGGAGGAGGCATCGTTGCGAAAGCATTTGACACGGTTAAAAGTGGCCCGGAGAGCCTGGCTCTGGAGGAGCTCAGAGCCTCGGGCAGGAGCAGATTCCATCCAGAAAGGGCAGCTCCTCTGACCCTCTAAGGAAACCTGGGGAAGGTTCCGGCTGGTGGGGCCAGAGCAGCAAGGCCATTGTGCTGGAGCCCAGGGATTGTTTGGGAGGAAGGTGACACTTGGGGACGTGTAAGACAGCGCCGTCTGCACACCTTTGACCACCGAAGCCGCACGGACGTCCCCCGCATGTGGTCACTCACTGTTGACTGATCGGAGTCACTCAACCACGCCACAGGAATCCTTTGTCTGCCGGCCCGAGTGAACATCTCAGAAACAGCCGATTCAATGGCTTCTGGGTTGCGATTATAGAGAAGATCCGATTCCACTGTAGAAAACGTAGGGAAAAGCAGAGACATATGCAAATAGAAATAAAATGGGTGCATTATTTCTTTTAATGTACCTCGATGTTTTTGTTCTTTTTTTTTTTTTCCTTCTGGCTTTTACAAAAGCAGGACGTTGCTGTGCATCCAGCGTGTGCCTTGCTTTGCGCACCCAGCATCCCACGGTGACGGTTTCAGCTGGGGGCTCCCTCGCTCACCTAACTGCTTCCTTAGCATTGAGCGTGTAGCTTTCCCCACTGTTTCAGGCTCATGGATCCTCTCCCCAGGCCTCGCCTGCTATGGGAAGCCCAGGCCCAGCTTCCAGTCGTGGGGTTTGGCCTGGTGGGACTATGCCAGCCGTGTGCTGGGGCCAAGGGTGGAGGGGGTCTGGGGAGGGTGCATTTTGAACCCGCCAGGCCAGAGGGAAGCCAGGCCAACGAGCCTATCGGCCCCCAGGGTGGCTGGAGGGGAGCCCCTTAGTG
This sequence comes from Physeter macrocephalus, assembly GCF_002837175.3. Classification (NCBI taxonomy): domain Eukaryota; kingdom Metazoa; phylum Chordata; class Mammalia; order Artiodactyla; family Physeteridae; genus Physeter; species Physeter macrocephalus. The sequence continues at coordinate 749,744 of NC_041231.1, read as the reverse complement.
AATTAGTGTCGAGAAGCATCGCTGGCCCTCCACCCGGGCGATCAGCCCCCAGTCTTGGGGGCGTCTCTGCTGGCTCTCTCCACGTCTTCTCCAGCAGACCCCCTTGACCAACCCCCGGTGTACGCACGCAGGTGTGTGCGTCCCCTGTCTCTGCTGGAGGACACTCTGAGACCAGCCACCCACTACCTGTCTCTCGGGGCAAAGGAGGAGCCGTGTCGGTTGGGGGGTCACTGTGCTGTAGCGGGACAGCTGGGACAGCATTGACCAAGGGGCCTGCTGATGGGGGGCTGAACGGTGTCCCCCAAGGGAATGTCCAGCTGGAAGCTGTGGATGTGAACTTACTTAGAAAAAGGGTCTTTGCAGGTGTAATTAAAGATCTTGAAATGAGATCATCCTGGATTATCCAGGTGGGCCCTAAATCCAGGGACAAGTGTCCTTACAGGAGAGAGGGAGAGGGACATCTGAGACAGAGAAAAGAGGAGACAGAAGCCACGTGAGGACAAAGGCAGAGGCCGGAGAAAGGCGGCCACAGGCCCAGGGATGCCTGGAGCCCCCGAAGCTGGAAGAGGTAGGAAGGACCCTCCCTCAGACTCTCGGGAAGGAACCAGCCCTGCTCACATCTGGATCTGGGGCTTCTGGCCCCCAGACGGTGGGAGAACAGACTTGTGTGTGTAAGCCGCCCACTTCGTGGTCATTTGTTACGGGCGCCCCAGGACCCTGAAGCGGAGTCCCCGGCTGCTGCTTGGAAGCGGCATGGCCCCGGCAGGGATACCGTGTCCTCGAGTAAGAGCGAGGACCCGGGGTCTCGCAAGAGCCTGGCACGGCAGAGGTGCCTGGAAATGGCCGTCGGGGGCTGCAGCGACTTGTAGTCAAAGAGGATGGGAGGCCAAGGGCCACCCCTCGGAAACATCTCGTGTGACCTGGTAGGAGGCAGGCTGCCGCTTAGCAGTATCCAGGCCCGGGGCAGCCCTGGATGGGACTTTGGAAAAAGGCCCCTTCTTGTCGCAGCCTAAGTGCAGCAAAAGGTCGGGATTGGGGCCGACGAGACCAGCCCTCCAGACGTGCCCGGTGCCTGCATCCCAGACCTGGTGGCCCGGCCCGCCCTGGGGCCCTGGGAGCCACCAGCAGCCCCTCCGTTCTCACGCATCCACTGCCGCTGAGTCTTGTCCCATTTCCTAGATGGGGAAACCAGGTCCAGTGCTGGTCCCCAGCACACAGAGGGAGCCTTTGGAAGGAATCGCCAACCCCCTTGATCCGTGGTATGTGCAGCCAGAAACCCTAGCCAGAGCTGAGCTGGGAGCATCTGTTTAAATGCCTCAAAACAGAAATACCTCTGGTCTCTGCTGACCTGCCAGAAAGGCAGGGCTGGAGGCCTGGGAGCTGAGGACGCCGCTCTCGTCCGCCCTCCTCCTCCCCCGCCTCCCTCTCTCCTCTTTCACTTAACAGACGTTGATCCGGCCAGGTACATGCCAGGGCCATGCTGGGCCCTGGGGGTACGGTACTGACCAAGATCTCCACAGCCCCGCCAGGGAGCTTATAGACGCTGGACGGAGGGAAATACGGAAGCAATGGCAGAAACCATCATTTGATGACGATTATGGTAAGTTCTGTAAAGGAGGCAAGGGTCCCGTCTGAGCTTCACTTCCTCAGCTGTGAATGGGGACAGCACCCTCAGGGCTGCCATGGCCAGAGGCACAGGCCACAGGCACACGCCCACACGAGCACACGCACGCAGGTACACACACATGCACACGCGCACACGCGCGCTCATACACGCGCACACACGTGCACGCACGTGAATGCACGCAGTGTCTGACCCAGAGCTGGCACTCGGCTCCACGGTGACTACCATCAGTAATAAACGGTGGAGAAAGCTCTGGAACGGTCGGCCCGGGTTGGACTTCTCACCATCTTCTGGTGCCTAAAACGCCTGTTCCCTGTGCGCCCTGGGCTCGGGTTTGCTTCTCAGGTAACCCTTCAAAGAGGAGGCTGACACCCCCATGTGGAACGAGACCCAGCCCCCAAGTCTGTAAACATGATCTCCCACTTTTAAAAATGGCATTTGCTTATGACCGAAAGGAAGCTCCCGGTTGAAGAGAGAACTGAGCCACCGTCTACTGGCAGGGAGGGGGTGGGGGAAGAGCTTCTGAGGGAATGGACAGCTTTTGGGGTCATTCCCTAGGGAACGGCTGCCTCGGAAAATATATCCTGCGACATCAGGGAGAAAACGTGACTCCCGTTCATCCAGGAGACACGCCCCTGGAAGGCCCCAAATAGCCCGACTTCTCTACACCCCACTTGGTGCTGTGCTGTGGCACCGTAGGTCGGCCCCATGGCCTCCCGGGCCTGTTTCCTGCTCTAGAAAACGTGGTGATGACGGCGATCTTGATGAACGCACGGCGCTCCTCCTGTTTCAGCAGCAGCAAACCTGGGAACCTGGTTTGGGGCTGGAAATCCCTCCCGATGCACCAGCCGCTGGCTCTACAATAAGCCTCGAGCGGGTACCAGGCAGGTGGGTGGGGCGTTCTCCTCTATTTTTTTTTTTTTTTTTTTGCATTTTGTTTTATTTATTTTTTATACAGCAGGTTCTTATTAGTTATCTATTTTATACATATTCGCGTATATATGTCTATTTTTTATTTTGAAAAATTCCAAACCTCCAGAGAAGTTTCCAGAACAGCATAAGAAACCCCCACACTCCCTTCCCCCGCCTCACCAACATTTGCCACATGTGCCACGTTTGCATCCTTACTCTTGCCTACATACGTGTTTTTCTGAACCATTTGAAAGTTGTGGATATGACGGTTTTATTTCTAAATACTTCACAAGCAAGGACATTTTCTACAGAACCACGAGACAAGGAGAAACCCAGGAAATTTAACCACCACAGACTGTTAACCAGCAGACAGTCTGCATTTACATTTCTCCAAGGGTCCCGGTAATGTCCTTTATAGCGGTTTACTTTCTCTTGACATTTTTTTTTAAGATGTAAAAAAATTTTTTTATTTCTAAAAAACTTTTATTTTCTATTGGAGTATAGTTGACTTGTAACGTTGTGTTAGCTTCAGGTATACAGCAAAGTGATTTATTTATACATATACATATATCCATTCTTTTTCAGATTCTTTTCCCATGTAGCTTATTACAGAGTATTGAGTAGAGTTCCCTGTGCTATACAGTAGGTCCTTGACGATTATCTGTTTTATCAATATATATAGTAGTGTGTATCTATTAATCCCAAACTCCTAATTTATACCCCCCCTTTCCCCTTTGGTAACCATCAGTTTGTTTTCTAAGTCTGTGAGTCTTTTGTAAATAAGTTCATTTGTATCTTTTTTTTTTTTTGGCCGTGCAGCGCAGCTTGAAGGATTTTAGTTCCCCGATCACGGACTGAACCCGGGCCCCGGAAGCGAAAGCACCAAGCCCTAACCCCTGGACCGCCAGGGAATTCCCTCATTTGTATCATTTTTTAGATTCTACATATAAGTGATATCACATGATATTTGTCTTTCTCTTTCTGACTTACTTCGCTTAGTATGATAATCTCTAGTCCATCCATGTTGCTGCAAATGGCATTATTTCATTTTTCATGGCTTAGTAATATTCCATTGTGTATATATAATATGTATCACATCTTTATCCATTCATCTGTCGATGGACACTTAGGTTGCTCCCGTGTCCTGGCTATTGTAAATAGTGCTGCTATGAACATTGGGGTGCATGTACCTTTTTGAAGTATGGTTTTCTCTGGATATATGATTGGGCAGGTGTTTTTAATAAGGGACTTTCAGAGTGTAGGGGGGGTTTCTTTTTCAAAAGACTTTATCACACATCCAATGTTGCACTGGACTGTGTGTGTGCGTGTGTGTGTATGTTTGGGGACGGAAGGAATGTCGTTACAATAGAGTGTGTTCCTGTCCCCTCTCTGCTGCCCACAGGCTGGATGTCTTTGGGCCCATCCTTTCCCCTCCCTGGCTCTTATTTTGTTCACTTAGGGATGAGGGGCTTCTAGGAAATCGTCTTTGCAGGTCCTGTCCACCCCCAGAATTCTGAGCCCATCCATTTCAAATGAGCTGGAACAGCACGTTCAATGTCCATAGAAGCTTAGCCTTGGGGAACACCTACCTGTCCTTCCTGTTGGTCTCTGCCCGGGCCAGGTGGGAGGAGACCGCCCCTGAGCCCTGCTCCCTGGGTGACCTCATTCGATTCCTTTCCCGGAAGCTGCTCGCCATTCCCTTACGCATCAGCGTGTCTTTACTGCCAGCCTGGCTTTGAGCCTCAGTCTCTCATCTGTCAAATGGGTCAACAGCTGGCTCTCAGTGCTGCTGCAGGAATTCTGTGTGATAACGGCCTTGACTGCAGAGCAGAGACGAGGTCTTACACGTGAGCTGAGGCAAAGGAACCGGATCTGATCGTGGGTGAAAGTCGCTGCCCCTCCTCCCCCAATGCTGGTGGGTTTCTCTCTTTATCAACTTCACTCCAAGAGGAATTCCAGCATTCCGAGGGGCACGATGAAAATGACAGCGGGCATCTCAGAGTCCAGCAGTGCTCCCTGAAATGTAATTACGGTACAGGGGGCTATCCTGTTCCAGACTTCTGGAGAAGTTCTCATTTATGCTACCTGGCTGGCCCAAAGCATCCTGAACTGAAATGCCAACCACCCCCGCGTGGGGCCTCCCTGCCTGCCTCAAGTACACCCCCCCAGCTGCGGGGGAGGAGCCCTGCCTCTGGGGAACCATAGGGCAGGAAGTGGCTCTGGCACATGAGGTCTGACCCATCAGAAGTGCTCAGACAGGTTGGCAGATCAACAAAAAGTCAATACGGTAACGAAAGCCAGGGAAAGGTGTAAGGAAGCATGGATGGAATGAACAAGGAAAGGATAGACAAACTGTCGAACCCAGTGAACTCGCGGCCACATCAACACCTCCTGGTTCCTTTAAATGGTTCGCGCGATATTTCTTGACCACCAGCTACGAGTCAGGATCTGCACGAGGCGCTGAGGGTTCGGCTGTCAACTGCGCAGACGCATCCCCCACCTCCGCAGAGATGTGTCCGGGAGGAGACAGATGACAGAGCAATAATGGCACCAAGAAATAACAGCCAGGTGTGACTGAACCAGGGCTGCTCTGAAGCGGCAGGGGAGGAACCTCTCTTGCTGTATTACAGGGAATCAACCCGGGGGCTCAGACGACCGCTCTAGGAAAACACCCAGGCAGGTGATGGGCTGAGAAATCAGAAGGCAGGGTCCTGGCCCCGGTTGAGCCTCTGAATATGGGCGGGCCTCTCAACTTTCTGAGAGAGTCTGTTTTGTTTTTCCCTTCTTTCCTTCTTCTTCTTCTTTTTTTTTTTTTTTAAATATAGTGCAATAATTAAGAGTTTTATGACTTGAATTCAGACAGAACTGGATTCAAACCCAAATTCTGCTTTTATTAGCTTTGTGCCTCTGGGCAGAGTACAGTTTCTGAGCCTCACTTTCCGCATCTTTAAAATGGGTGCTGGGACTTCCCTGGCGGTCCAACGGTTAAGACTCCGCACTTCCACTGCAGGGGGCGTGGGTATGATCCCTGGTCGGGGAACTAAGATCCCGCAGGCCCCGAGGCACGGCCAAATAAATAAATACAAATGAAATAAAATAAAATGGGTGCTGTGTATTCACAAGTGCCAAGACATGGAAGCAACCTAAGTGTCAATTGACAGATAAATGGGTAAAGAAGATGTGATACATACATATACACACACACACACACACACACACACACACACACACAATGGAATATTACTCAGCCATAAAAAGAATGAAATAATGCCATTTGCAACAACATGGATGGACCTAGAGATGATCATACTAAGTGAAGTAAGTCAGAAAGAGAAAGACAAATATCATATGATATCACTTATATGTGGAATCTAAAAAAAAATGCTACAAATGAACTTGTTAACAAAACAGAAACAGACTTACAGGCATAGAAAACAAACATGGTTAGTTTGGGTGGGAGGTAGGGATAAATTAGGAGTTTGGGATTAACATATACACACTACTCTATATAAAATAGATAAATCAATAAGGACCTACTGCATAGCACAGGGAACTCTATTCAATACTCTGTAATAACCTATATGGGAAAAGAATCTGAAAAGGAATGGATATGTGTATAACTGAATCACTTTGCTGTAATACCTGAAACTAACACAACATTGTAAATCAACTACACTTCAATAAAAATATAATCGGTGCTGTGAACATTGAATGTAAAAACATAAAGTGCCTATAGCACACTTCTCGGCACGTACTAAGGGCTTAACAAGCGTCAGCCATCCCCATCCCCATCCATCATAATCATCATGACCAGCACAGCGTCTGCTACATAACACGCATACAGCAAAGTGAGCCCACTTTGTGTATCAAGTTTGAAGAACAGTCAATTGGTGGAGGCTGGGTTGGCAACCGCAGGTCTGGGCTCCTAGCACTTTCCAATTTCAATATTTTATCTGAAGGACATCACTACCAGCACAGTTAATGTCTTCTCATCAAGCTACTTTTTGTTTTCTTTCGCTGGGTCACATTTACGCCGTTGCTGCATTCTTACGTCGCTACACCGATGGGTCCAAATCTTTTCCGTTGGAACGTGTTTCTGTTTTGACGATGGAGAGGCAGGGGGAAAACAGAATTCATGGGCAGGAATCGATCCCAGGAAAAACCTGCCAGCTCCTATCACCACAAATGACAAAAGCCAGGCACAACCACACCCAGGCCCCGCCCGATGGGGGTGGGGGAGGAGCTGGCCAACTGGGGGGGGGGTGGTCTCAGGCCCTGGGGGGGTCGGTGGGGTGGGTGTCTGAATCAACAGTAAGAGAGGCTGCCAGTCCCAGCTGCTGTGCCACCTGGGTGATGGCTGGTGGTGGCCGTGACTTAAACACCGTGTCAGGCTCGCCCGATGATGTCTGGAGGAAGCTGTACCTCCCTCAGTGTAGACAGGACAGGGCAGTTCCCGAATTCCAGGAGAACGCCGCTCCAGCCTGCCCTGATCTAGCGGCCTCACGCTGATGGAACGCACATGCGAAGAGAGACCACGGGCCCAGTAATTCCCCTTCCGAGAGCGGGTAGGTGTGAGATGTGCCTCCACAGATGTCCTCCCCTGGTTGATGTGGACGGGGAAATTGGAAGCAAGATAAATATGCGGCAACAGGGGACACACTGCACACCCCATGGTACACCACTCAGATCTGCTGGCACCGAGAGAGGCCGCCTGCAGGATATTTAATGCCACGGGAAATGTTTACAGTAAGTGGGGCAACAGGAGGATACAATTCAAATACTTAAAAAAAAAATGTGAACACACTTTCAAAAGTCTGAGGACGAAATTCACCCAAATAGAAAGAGTGACTTATAATGCAGTCATGATATTCCAGGTTTCAGAATTGTCCTTTGTGCTTTCCTGTATTTTCCAAATTTTCAACCAGGAACAAGGACGACTTTTGCACTGAAAATGTTCAAAATCAACTTTACTGAGGCATAATTTACAATAAAATGCCGCCTAATTTCAAGGGCACCGTTCAAGGAGTTTGGACAAATGTCATTGCCTGTTATTCACAGCAATCAAGAAGAAGAACATTCCCATCATCCCAGAGAACATCCTCTGGGCCTTTCCAGTAGATCCCCACCCCCTCTCCCGCCTTGGGCAACCACCGGCCAGGTTTTGTCACCGTAGGTTAGACTGGTCTTTTCTTTAATATTACCATTACTTTTTTTTTGGATTTTTAAAATAATATTTTTATTTCAATTCTTCAGTACCATTACATTTTAAAATAAATAATAGGGACTTCCCTGGTGGCGCAATGGTTAAGAATCCGCCTGCCAATGCAGGGGAGACAGGTTCGATCCCCGGTCGGGGAAGATCTAAGCCCGTGCGCCACAACTACCGAGCCCGTGCGCCACAACTACCGACCCCATGTGCCACAACTCCCGAAGCCCGCGCACCTAGAGCCCGTGCTCCACAACAAAAGAAGCCAGCACGGTGATCAGCCCATGCACCGCAACGAAGAGCAGCCCCCGCTCGCCGCAACTAGAGAAAGCCCGCGCGCATCAGCGAAGACCCAACACAGTCCCCCAAAATAATTAATTAATTTTAAAATAAAAATAAAATAAATAATAAATGTAGCAAATATAGCCCGTCTGTTATACACCTACGTTTGACGGGCGGTCTCTGTGTAAATATCGATCCCGTGTTTGATAGAGGTATCTTTTATCTCTAATGTGAGTTAATTCTCACATGAACTCTTTTGGAGTTTAAAAACTTTCCTTTTTCTGTTTCACAAATAAGGAAACTGAGGCTCAGAGAAGACTTCCCTTTTCTAGGCTAGCAGGATGCCCTGTTTTTAGAATAATGATCCTAATGGGGGAAAAAAGGGCTTTGGTGAAGCAGAACGCTTTGGGGAAAAGGATGCATGTTCTAGTAGATTCTAGCAAAAATATGAGGCTGAGACTCAGGTGCCCCCCCTCCCACCCCGAGTTCCAGTCTCCGCGTGGCCAAGAACTCGCCGTGTGGCTTGTCCCCCGCCCTGCCACCCCCATCCAAGTCTTCACCATCCTTTCTGTCCCCGAAGTTCTTATTTTTTTCTGATGAAGATTTTTACCAACACCCAGAAGTTTCTGTAATTACAAAGTACTTCTCAACTAAGGGGCGGGGGTGGGGGATTTGGGATGGGCCCAGAGAATTGCTTGTGTGTTTAAGAAGGCACTTTTGACATTGTAACGTAAATTTCTAACTGTAAAGTGAAAAGAAAAGGGATTACTTCCACAATGCAAAGCCTGGAAGTCAAGCTAAAGAGATTTTCTTAGCTGTTGGGATGTGGGTTTAGAAACAATGGAAACTGCCCACGATCTGAAGAACAACGCGAACAAGCTCAGATGCAGGAGGGAGACCCCAGGAGAAGGGTTTAGGGCAGTTAAAAAAGATCCCAGCTAACATCAGATCCAGAACAAAGCCGCCACGCCAAGCCCTTCTGGCCATCTGGGCCGGAGACCCCTGGGGCCCTGCGTGGGTTGAGAGAGCGTGGAGATGATTGGACCTTGCTTGCATCGCCCGCTCCACTCACCAGGGTGAGTCAGATGGCCCAGCCACCTGGACCAAATCAGACGCAGCCCGAACGCTGGAAATCAGCCCCACCCAGCACACTGGGGGTTGCAGGGGTCGGGGTCTGCCTTGAGCAGCTCGGGAGCTGGTTGGTCCGCACCTCCTGGGCCATCACCGCTCTCACCTGGAGGGCCCCACCGTTGGCGGCAGCGCCCCCTGCTGGCCAGCGCCGCCTCTCCTCGGCCCTTTTTGGCTTCCTGTCACCACGCGGAGCCAGGGTACCAGCGAACCAGCCCAGACTCTGCGCCCCATCGCCTGGGTGCATACCCTGGCTGGAGGTCTGGCCGAGTCTGTAAGCCTCAGTTTCCTCACGTGTAGCACAGATTAACCACCGAAACTCGCAGACCATTGCTCTGACCCTGAAACGTCACGTACACCGCAGCTCCTCAGGCGATGGCTGTCCGTCTCCATGAACTATATCCCAGGCACTATCTGTCCACTCTCCCGTAGGACCCGGGACAAGGCTGAAAGCAGGCAGGAGGAGGCAAGAGGCCCAGCAGGTTGCACGACCTGTCCAGGGAGCAGCGGGGCGTGATCTGTGCTGCAGAGGGTCTGACCCTGGGACCCGCGCCCCTGCTGGGAGGCCACACTGTCTCCCTGAAATGCAGCTTGGCCTAGATTTACAAGCCCGACGGCCTGGGTTCAAATTCCAGGTTCACCACTTACAGGCTGTGCAGCCTTGGGTCACTGTGACACTTTTCTGGGGCCCCCCCCTCTGTTCAGTGGGGGAGGGCAGAATACCGTGGCGGGAGAGCACCCATCACACGCTGAGAACAGGGCCTGGGCGTAGGAAGCTGCCACTTTCCCAGCTTCCTGAGCTCCCGGATCACGGTGGCCTCTCTTTTCCCACCATAGCCTTAGGAGGGGCAGCGGAGGGGTGCGGGTGGAACCAGAGGCCACCCCGTCCTCCCCCAGCCCAATTTGGGGCACGGCCCCCAGAGCTGCCTCTGTCATCCTCCTCAATGCCCTGCATTTATCCAGGATCTTTAAAACGAAAGCTGCAGGGGAGGGTAATTAAGTTTAATAGGAGCCGCTGTCGATTTAAAGCCACAGGGGGGAAGTAATTAGATTTAACAGAAGCCGCGGCTTTCTGAACCAAGACACTCAGCGTGGGGGTCCCCGGCCTATAAAGCTTTCGAGATGATGTCTTTTTGTAAAGACTTTCCTGGTGACATTTTCTGCACGCTCCGTCATTAACGCCAGTCACCGACTGGGGTATGAACATGGCCTTTGCTCATTGAAATTCATTAGGCCTGGCATTGCTTTCTCCCTTGTCTCCCCTGTTTGCCCTCCCGGCGCCCCTGAGCTCAGCCAGTGTGGCTTTTCCCCAAAACCAGCGTCCTGGGGCCCCTGACCCAGAGTTGGGGGCGGAGGGGTTGGAGGAACAATGAGAAAGAATCAGTGTTGAGCCATAAGCCCCCTAGGAGGACCCCTCTTTTTCCCGCCGGGCATTCTCTGGACGCGGTCTCCTTTTTCCGAGCCCCATCAGAACAGCCATCCAGTTTGCGGGAGCCACTGCACTGAGTGGCCCCAGTTTCCCCAGCTGCTGCCTGCCCCCACCACCCCGCAAACAGCGCACCCCGGCCCTGCAGAAGCGCTCAGGGACCCAAGGACCGGATCTACGGCAAAAGGCCCCTCAGAAAAAAAGAAGCCTCCCTGCGCCGTGCACCCTGGAGAGTCAGTTTCCCAATCCGCAGCTTGCGAGCCCACCCTGCCCGCGAAAGGCGCCTTCACCACGACGGCCCTTCCAGGCTCCATCTCCGGGGACTGCCGCGGGCCGGGCCGGGCGGAGGCGGGACGGCGACGGGGCGCGGAGCCAAGCCGGGCCGAAACCGGGGCTGAAGCGCCATCTAGCGCTCGCCCGCGCGACCCCATTGTTCCTCCGAGAGTGGAGGTCGCGCCCGGTCCCCAGTCGGGGGGCAATTTACGGGGGTAAAAGCGCGGGGGGCGGGGGGGGTCGGTGCGGGCAGGGATCGCGAGAACAGAAAGCCGGAGAACGTGAGAGGGTCTGAGCTGCAGGGAAAATTCTAGTGGACGGCTTTAGCTCTGGAGCTTTGAGGGTTGGGACCCTGGCGGGAAGGAATGGATGTGGACTTCTCGGGGAGGGGACCCCAAAGCCGAGGCGAGGCTTTTCCGACCGGGAGTAAAGGACGGGAAGCTCAGCGCCATCCCCCACGCCCCCCGATCTTTGATCCCGGGATTCTGCTCCGCGCCCCTGCTAGCGCCCCGCGACCGGCGCATTCCCCGGGGAGCCCGTGGCCTGGGAGCTGGCCTCCGTTGTCTCCTTGATTTCTTTGCAAAACCAACGTCGCCCAGCCGAGAGCGACCTGGCCGCAGGCCTCGCCCCCGCGCCGCGGGGAGGAGCTCCCCCTAAGTCTCCGGCGAAGCGGGGCCTCCTCCTCCCCCAGATCTGGGCGGCCTGGGCGGGGTCACCCGGGCGGGGCCCAGGGAGAGGCTGAGTCGGGGGCGGGGTGTGAGTGGGTGTGTGTGGGGGGCGGAGGGCTGATGCAATCCCGATAAGAAATGCTCGGTGTCGCGGGTGAGACGCGCTATATAAGGTCGCCGGCCTCGAGCCGCCGCGCCGTCGGAGCTGGACAGCCGAACGCCCAGGTCCCCGGAGCACACGGCTGCCTCCTGTCTCGAGGGCCGCGGCCACCCCGCCTCCGCACGCTCAGCCTCGCAGGCCCTCCCGGCTGCCGCCCAGCCTCCCGCACCCTCACCGCTCGATCTGAGCCCCGAGCCCCGAGCCCGAGGGAGGTGCCATGCGGAGCGCTCCGAGCCGGTGCGCCGTGGCCCGCGCCCTGGTCCTGGCCGGCCTCTGGCTGGCTGCAGCCGGGCGCCCCTTAGCCTTCTCGGACGCCGGGCCGCACGTGCACTACGGCTGGGGCGAGTCCGTCCGCCTGCGGCACCTGTACACCGCGGGCCCCCAGGGCCTCTCCAGCTGCTTCCTGCGCATCCACTCAGACGGCGCCGTGGACTGCGCGCCGGGTCAGAGCGCGCACAGTGAGTGCCCGCCGGGGCCCCCACCCGTCACGCCTCCCCTTCTTCCCTTTACCTCCTTCGGCTCCCGCGAGCTCCCCACTCCCGGGAACCCCAGGTCTTGGCACTTCGGCGTTCCACTCCCTCCCCGGACCCCCCGACAGCGGGAGGAGGTGGCGGAGGGGGGAATGGGTGCATGGACCTGCTGCACCCACGCGTTACCCTCCCCTTCCCCCCTCGGCTCCTGCGGACCCCACCACCACTCCCGGGAACCCCAGGTCTTGGTACCTCGGCATTCTGCTCCCTCCCCGGGCCCCCAGACATCGAGAGGAACTGGGGGATGGCGGGGGCACGGGCCCGCGCACCCACCAACCATTTCCACGTGTTGTGGGCCCCGCGGGCTCCGGCTGCAGTTTTGTGCTCTCTTCCCGCCCAGGTCTGATGGAGATCAGGGCAGTCGCTCTGAGTACCGTGGCCATCAAGGGCGAGCGCAGCGTCCTGTACCTCTGCATGGGCGCCGACGGCAAAATGCAAGGGCTGGTAGGTGTCTCCACCCGGCAGGACGCGCTGGGGCGCGGGCCTGCGAGCGAGGGGGGCGCGCTGGATCAGAGGCAGGGTTTCCTTGCTTCCTCCGCCGGGGTTCCCATGGAGCTCGGAGGGGAAGGCTGCAAGGGCCGGACTAAGCAAATGTCCGACTTTCTAATACGGAAGTTTATGGCTGGAGAATGCTTGAGACCCGGCTTTGCATTTCCACTTGAACCAAAAGCGGGTCCAGTCGGACGAAGGAAACCCATTTCTCGGCTCTTTGACGTTAAACGGGGAAAGACCCCCCCCTCGGGCCTTTTCCGCTTCTGCCTGTGCGTGTGTGGTGCTCGGGCCCCCTCCCCCTCTCCCTGCATTATTTTACAAGAAGGGGGTGGGGAGGAAAGAAAGAAGGGTATGTCCACAACTTGGGTTGTTTTTTTTTTTTAAGTCAACCTTCAAATAAGTCAGAAGAAAAACCGCACTTGGGATTGAAGAGTTTTTTTACATTCAATTTTTATCCACTAGAAAAACTGATTTTTGCAGCCGCGTTAGGGTAATATTGCAGTGGCCGTGCTCATCCTCCTGTCGGGCTCACCTGAACTGCAAAGGCTTTTTTGGGTGGCGGGGGGCAGGCTGGGAAGTCCCAGGTAACCACAGAGGTCTTAGGGCAGGAAGTGAGCAGATGCCGGGTCTCTGGTCGCCGGAACAAAGGCGGAGAGTTCAAAGGGAGCCCGCGCCCCCGGGCGCGCAGAGGAGGCTGTGTGAGGTCCCGGCCTGGCGTGGGGCCTCAATGCAGCCCCGCTGGGCCGGGGGCTGGGATGGAGGGGCAGGGGCCAGGGGGTAGGGAGGGGACCGCTCCTCAAGGGATGCCCCACCATCCAGAAGAGATGGATGCAGATGCCCGCCTTTCCACAGCGCAAATCTTTTTCTGTGTCCCCAAATTTTGTGGTTCTGGTGCCCGTTTATTGTTTATCCATACATAAATGAACCTGCCTGTTGCAGGCTTTATGGCAGTTCTGCGTGAAACGACAAGAATGGAGGCAAAGAAAGCTGATACCCAAAGCCACTCCAAACCCGCAGTTGCCACTTTTGTGATGTTTACTTAATGGGGGTGGGGTGAGGGCGCCGGTGGAGGGAGAGCGGCAGGGGCGGATGGGTTTAACCCACCATTCTAGTCCAAACTGGGGGGTGAGGGTCTCCTCACCTGAAATCCTGTTCTGCCTCTAGATCCCGTGGTCACGATTTAGCAAAACTTGAGGATTTAAAAAAAAAAAAAAAAAAAACAAATCCCACATTCTTCTAGAAGCTGGAAATCATTTCATTTTCTCTATGGCAAATGAGATGCTAATTTCTCCCAAAGAATCAGCATGCTGAGTGAAGGAGCTGCTCCATTTGGTTTCAATTCCCTTGTTTACCAATTTGCATTTCCCCGGCGGTCTGGTGGCCTTATCCCCGCATGGGTTGCTTCACTAGATGCAGGCCTTATCAGGGCCTTATCTAAGCACAGCGCTCACCCACCTGCAGTTCAGCGACCTTTGTAGGCTTGGGCAGAAATGAGACTGGGTGCCTCCCAGCGTAGTTTATGGCCCAGCCCTCCTGGCTCCCCGCCTTTGGCTGTCCTCTGTGTCCCCAAGACGTAATGACCCTCTCCAGTTTGGGACACAACTTGCTCATTCTCTGTGTTCTGGAACCAGGGACTGCTTTCCTTCCTTCTGGCCACCCACGGGGTGGCGGCTTCTTCCTGGCCTGGGGGGAGGGGGCTGCCTTTATCTCCCCGATCCTGGCAGGCTGCCTGGAGGGCCCCAGCTACTGAATAAAGGAGCCAGAGGGGCTGAGGTTTCTCTTACCAGGGCACCAGACAAAAAAAGGCTCAGAACCGCAGTCATTTGGGCCTAAATGGGAAATAGGTTCTTTCATCTGGGCCCCGGATTGGATTACTCCTGATTCTTAATTAAAAGACTGATCCAAAAAGGATAACCTAGCTTAGCAATGTCTCCCAATGTGCCAGTGGGATACAAGGGACTTTTTCATGGCAATAATTATATAGTCAGTGTAAGGGGATGGGAAGCATGAGTGCCTGTCATGGCTGTGATTTTATGGATATTGCTCAGAACGAGACTAAGTTTAAAAAGTGACATGATTTAGTGAAAAATATAAAGGATCTATGTAAGGTATATATAGATATTGAGAATATACATAAAACACATGAAGTATGTGTGTATAGTTGACGGCTACAAAGCATAAAGTATATAAGGCACATATATATGTATAATATATGTTTAGTATATAGGTTTAATGTTCTATTTAACATGTATTTAATATGATATAAATTATTAAATATTTACCTATTAATACAATGTGATGTATGTTTAATGAGTATATTAATATAACAAGAAGCTTTCTACTTCGTATATATGTATATAACATTATACTAAATATATAGAAGTACCTATATATTTATATATAAAGTATATGTTTAGTATATATGTTTAATGTTATATTTAATACGCATTTAATATTATATAATTATATTTATATATTAATACAAAGTAATCTGGTTAATGAGTATCTTAATATAACACATGCTATATACTTTATATAAGTATATATACATTATACTAAATACATATAAGCATATATATATATAAATATGTGCTTTATACACCTTCATAGTTTATAACCTTGATATAACCTTTAACTCCGCGCGCGCACACACACACACACACACACACACACACACACACACACACGGCTAATGGTGTGGACCCAAGTGGCGGTATGTAGCACGCATGCTCACCTGGCTCTGGTCTCTCTACCACCTCTGCCGGTGTCACACCCTGGTGGGCACCCACTGACGCTTACAAGCTGCCTCTTTGCTCTGCAGAGTCAGTACTCGGCCGAGGATTGTGCTTTTGAGGAGGAAATCCGTCCGGACGGCTACAACGTGTACTGGTCCAAGAAACACCATCTCCCGGTCTCCCTGAGCAGCGCCCGGCAGAGGCAGCTGTTCAAAAGCAGGGGTTTTCTGCCGCTGTCTCACTTCCTCCCGATGCTGTCCACCATCCCAACAGAGCCCGATGAAATCCAGGACCACTTGAAGCCCGATTTGTTTGCTTTGCCCCTGAAAACAGATAGCATGGACCCGTTTGGGCTCGCCACCAAACTGGGAGTAGTGAAGAGTCCCAGCTTCTATAAGTAACTAGAGGCTCTGTCCTCCTCCCACCCCCAGCCCCTGGAGACCAGGACCCCAGGCCTGTGGTGCTTGCCGACTGGGTTTTCTACAAGTATGATCCTGAGTCCAGGTTCCATTTAGCTTTAGGAAGAAACCTTTAGAACTTGTACATAGACAAAGTTTTACATTGGCTGTGCCAGTTTCTAGTGGATAGACTTGTATGATCATAAAATTGTAAGCCTTCCGTCCTACCCGTCCAGCTGCTACCTACCCCAGCCCCCCAACCCTGCTGGACAAGTCGCTGTGCTGCCCTGGTTCTGCTTGAATACCTCCACTGGTGGGGAGCTCACTCTCTTTGGCAACGTTCTTATGCCAAGCTGACATTCTCCGCAGTTCTCTCCCATCCTTTCTAGCAGGGGCAGCCAGAGGAAGAGCAGTCATTTTTAACTCACGTACAGGTGATCACCTTGGTGAAACCCCAGGTAAATTTGACATTACGGCATGTGAAAATTGTTCCAGATCTCAACTCCAAGGAGGCCCACTGGCCCTCCCCAAGCCCCTCCGGCAGAGAAGTAACTGGCTGCAGGCACTGCCCACCAGGCTTCAGGAGCAGGGAGAGCGCAGAGGCCCCCTCCAGCCTGGGTGTAAATCTTGAGAACTCCCTGCTGTGGCTGGTTCTGGGATGGGTAATCTCCACGGGACCCCTTCGCAACCTGCCCAGGGCAGATACGGCAGTCTACCCCCCTCCTTCCCTACCCCCTAAAGTGCCCGTCCCAGCAGCCCGTCCCTGTCACAGCCGCTGGGGTTTCCAGGGAATGGGATCTCTGGTTGTGTGGATTTCCCTTGAGGCCCCCTAGAGATGGAACCCCACTGCCCCCCCGCATCCCTCGCTCTCCCCTCACTTTGAGGGCTGACTCCCTCCTCACACGCTGGGATGTTGGCCTGAAAAGGGCAAAACGCTGTCTTCCGGCAGCTGCTTCCCTTTTTCCAGCCCGTGGCCCCTGGTGTGGGGTCCTTCTGTGAATAAGGACTCAGCAGCCTCACGCCTTAGGTAAACCCAAACATTTCATCTCAAAGCCAGAAAAAGGAAGATCTGAAAGCCCCCCATCTCTCCAGTAACTTGTAAAAGCCGCATGGAGATCAGGTCCTTTCCCCAGCACTTGGTTTCCACTGTGATATTTATGAGTAATTTATTGTGTTTGATATGTACATCTCTTTATTTTCTTACTTTATTTATACCCCCAAATGGTATTTATGTATGTACACGAGGGTTTTTTTCTACATTAAAGCAGACTTTGTATCAAAAATTGTTTGGAATATTTGTGGAACTGGGATATTTGGGGAGGAAGCCGGGGGAGGGGAGGAGGCACTTGCTGTGTGTTGCTGTGTCTGGGACTCTGATATTTGGGGGCACGTGTTCCTGAATGTTCTAGGATGATGAGCAGCCTCCCCATCTTCTGCTCAACAACACATCAGTAACCTCCCCTACCCCCCATCGTGACAACCAGAAACGTCCAAAAGTTGCTGCGTGTCCTTGGGGGACAAAATCACCCCCTGATTGGGAACCACTGGCCTACACATACAGGGTTTCTTTTGTCCAGTAACAAAGCAGGTGGTAATGTCGATTCACGGCCCAGCAATAACCCAGGCTGTTTTCTGTGACCCTCATGGTGTCTCTGTCATGTGGCTTTGTGGTCTCAGCAAGGCTGTGTGCCTTCAGCTGAAACTTTTGTCTGTTCTCCAGCCGGGGACGAGGACTCTGCTGCCTTGGCCTCTCATCTGCAAAGCCAAAGCTTTCTTAGAAATTTCCAGCGGATTCCGCTTACATCCCAGGGCCACCCCCAGCTGCAGGGCAGGCTGGGAAAGCAGGTGTTAGGTGGGGCACACTGCCATTCTGATCAAACGGGGCGGGGGGGGTGGTCTGTTAGCAAGGAAGAAGGGGGGTGGGGGGTGGTCTCCATGGGGCAACTAATTCAGGACCTACCTCCTAAATGCAAGTACAGATACATGGATTCAGCTGCTGAAATGTGCATTAAAAGTCAAGACTGACGGGGCTGCCAGGGGTTAGGGGTGGTGTGAATGTAAAGGTGGTGCTGGGCCAGCTTTGTATCTCCCTATCTCCCTGATGGTGGTGGCATCAAATCTACGCGCATGATAAAATGCCAGAACTACACTCACCTTTGACTGACCTCAGTTCCCTGCTTTTGATGTAGCACCAAGGTTACTTAAGAAGCAACCTTTGGGGGAAGCTAGGCAATGGGGACACGGGACCTCTTCGTACCGACTTTGCAGCTTACGGTGAATCTATAATTATTACAAAATAAAAAATAAAGCCCCCTCACCAACTTCCAAGCAAAAACAACCTGTTCTCTGACAGCATAAAAACCACAAATGTTTGCTCCTCAAGCTGTCCAGGTCACAAATGCAGCGTGGATAAGTTTGAAGGCTGGGCAACAGACTGCTGGGGGACAGACACTGGCTGTTCGTTCTTAGCTGAGTCTCAATTTCCTCATCTGTAAAATGGGCCGAGGGTGGGATGAGAATGGAGCTGCAGCACACTGCTTGGAGTGGACATGTGTCTTCTTCACTCGCTCAGCGGGGGATTACCGGGTGCTTAGGTGGGGCCCTTATGATGATTGAGATCATTGTTAAAGTCTATGAAAACCATTTCACCGGGCACCTCCCACCCCACCAGCAAGGGGGCCCCACCCTTTAAACCACCTTTCACACAGATGACACGCCCAAGGCGCTCAGAATTGACCCCTGCCATTTGCACATCAAGAGGGCCCCTCACTGTTTAACGCCCCAGCCATCCTGGGCAGGCAGAACTGCATGATGCTTGCTGACACAGCATCCTCTAGCCCTGTTTTACAGATGAGGAAGTGCAGGACCAGAGAGGGCAAGGCACGCATCCAAAGTTGCACAGCCCAGAGGCAGCCTGGGGGAAGGCCTATGGGGTCAGGCCAACCCAGCAAGGAATCCTCAGGCCGTTAACCTGCTGCGTGACCTTGAGTCAGCCCTGTAGCCTCTCTGAGTCTGCACCCTGGTGCGGACGGTGAGATGAACAATGTCTGCCTTGCAGAACTGTTGGGGAAATCCAGTAGAATTTTGTCTGCAAGATCCCGTTACATGGTGGGCTGCCAGCGACATCAGCCCTCACAAGGGCTAGAACTCTCCACCCTGAAGCATTATTTCCACTGGTTCTCAGATTTGGCTGTGGATGAAAAATGTCGTCTGCCATATCAGTAAACAAAGGATGTTGCCGCCATCAAGCCCTCAGACACTGCAGCCGCCTCCTCCCCGGACTGTGTACCCTGAGGGGATTCAGGATGGAGAAAAGCCGGATGCTGGCCCCAGAGAGCTAAGGTGCATATCAAAGGAATGATTTCAATCAGCCCAGACTCTTCCATCTCCCCGTACAGAGAAATGTTGCACTAAATCCATTAACTTGAGATGTCTGGTTTTTCTTTAAGTAACAGTAGTATTTTTATTTATTTATTTATTTATTTATTTATTTGCGGTACGCGGGCCTCTCTCTGTTGTGGCCTCTCCCGTTGCGGGGCACAGGCTCCGGACGCGCAGGCCCAGCGGCCATGGCTCACGGGCCCAGCCGCTCCGCGGCATGTGGGATCTTCCCGGACCGGGGCACGAACCCGCGTCCCCTGCATCGCCAGGCGGACGCGCAACCACTGCGCCACCGGGGAAGCCCCCGTAACAGTAGTATTTTGATGTCTAAGGCTTTGATGTGACTACCTGGTTTTTGGTTTTTTTTGCGGGGGGGTTGTGTGTTTGGAGCAGTCCCTCAAAACTATCTGAGAGGCTCAAGTCCTCAGATAAGGCCGCGGAATAAAACATAATTTTCAACTTTAAGGTAGTGCATTTTTTCAGTTGACAGGATGCATATTGGAATCCCCTGGGGTATAACTAGACCCCCCCCCCACCCCCACCCCCACCCCACCCCCGCCAGCCCTGGAGATCCTCGTTTAATTGGAATGAGTGTGGCCTGGACATAGGGATTTTTTTTTTAATTGAAGTATAGTTGATTTACAATGTTGTGTTCATTTCTGCTGTACAGCAAAGTGGAATTTTTTTAATATTCTTTTCCATTATGGTTTACCATAGGACACTGAACAGAGTTCCCTGTGCTATACAGTAGGACCTTGTTGTTTATCCATCCTGTATATAATAGCTTACATCTGCTAACCCCGAACTACCCCCCCAAGCCCCTCCCCCTTGGCAACCACCAGTCTGTTCTCATGGACAGAGGGAATTTTAAAGCTCCCCTGTGGTTCTCCTCTGCAGCCCAGGTTGAGGACCACAGGGAAACAAGGAAAATGAAAAGCCTCCGTCCCTGGAACCTCCTCCCTACAGCATAGCCGGCAATGAGTAAATGCACAACCTTGTAAACTAATTCACACTACAGTGTTGATGGTTGATATGCTTTCCCTCCAGGTCACATTTTCACTTGACCTGGTGACCAAAGAGTCATGATGACTGTCTCTACGGATGATGTGGGCACTCTGGCAGGAGATAGGGAAGAATATTTTTTTGAGTCTGTCTCTTAGCATCCACCCACCTGCCTTACCTCCTAGGAAGGTAGCCTTGCCCTCTTGCTGTCTTTCCCTTCCTGCCTTAGATAGTGTTGTCAAATTTAGCAAATAAAATTCAGCATGCCCGGTTAAATTTGAATCTCAGATAAGCAACGCTTTGGTTTTTTTTTTAGTCTAAGTATGTCCCCTGCAATATTTGAGACATACTAAAAAATTATTCATTGTTCATCTGAAATTCACATATGACTGGTGTCCTGTATTTTATCTGGCAGCCCTTGCTTTAGCTCCACACCATTGACATGGGGGTCAGATAAGGAGGGAGGACCAGGGGCAGAAAATGGCTCATTTGGACAAGCCTGTCCAGTGGTCAGAGCCCAGAAGCAGAATTCGAAAGACCCCAGGGGCAGGGAAGCCTTGGGAGAATCCCATTCTTTCTTTGGGTTGGCTCCTGTCTGTAAAGTGAGAATCTCTACACCCCCTCAAGGCCTGTGGCACGCTGGGTCTGGGCCCAGACACAGCATCAGGCGTCAGCGTCTCTGTGGGTCTCGGTCTCTGTTTCCAGGCACTTTCCTGTTCGTGATGACAAGAAGGTCCCCAGCAGCTTTGGCTTCTTTTCCGTCCTCCTGCAGCCTCGGCAGGGGTGGCACACACGTTCTCTCCTACCAACAGCTCCAGCAGGAGTCCCAGAATCAGGTCTGGCGGACCCTTATCATGTCCCACCTTCATTCCGCACCAGGTCTCCACAGCCGGGGCCAGGATGCTCTGACTGGTCAGCTCCATGTCACTTCCTCCAGCACCTGGAAGAGTCACAGCCCCGCAAAGCTCTGGGACTGAGGGGGTTTGGTTCCCTAGAGGAAAACCCAGGGGGAGAAGAATTCCCTCTAAATGCCTGCATTCACCATTTAGGGCTAGATTGAGTGAGCTTCCCTCTTCTGGATCAGGACATGCCACCTAGAAAGGATCCAAAAGACTGGGAGGTCTAAGAGGTGGGTGAGAATAGGGCCACCCAGGACGCAGAAACTGCTCACCCAGTTAGTTACAGAGGACAGAACAACCTACCTGTGCTATCAGACTGCCCTCCCCCACTATCAAGGCACCAGAAAGGAGGCTCAACTCCGGGAACGGGGAGGGGAGGTGTATCTTTTGCAACTGAGGGGAGAGACAAAGACAGAGAAAGGTGGAGAGAGACCGAGAAGGGGAGGGAGAGGTGGGGGAGGGGAGAGAGAGAGGGGAGGGAGGGGGACTGGGGGACAGAGAGTTTTCTTAGCGGCTGTGCTCTGGGTGTCCCAACACACACACACACACACACACACACACACAAGTCCTCACTGCCTACTGATACCAGACCCTTAACACTGAGTGGAGGGGAGGAACCTTCCTTTTACTTCCATCTTTTGCTCCCCCACTCACTTTCCAAGAAAAATCGTCTGAAGTCTTTTCCTCTGCAAAGGCTGAGGCCCACGTCAGATGTTACTGTTTTTGATTCACCAAATAGGATCTTTTTATTTTTTTACATTTGGTAGCGTGTATATGTCCATGCCACTCTCTCACTTCGTCCCAGCTTACCCTTCCCCCAGCCCATATCCTCAAGTCCATTCTCTAGTAGGTCTGTGTTTTAGGACGGGAATAAAACACAGACCAAATAGGATCTTAAAAAACGCGTGATAAAGATAGTCTCGTGTATTTAGCCCTGGTGTGTGTGACCAGTCCGATGTGCTTTCCTCTCTGAAGTTCCAAGCCTTCTTCTAATTTCTTTCTCTTCAGAGAACTTCCTTTAGCCATTCTTTATTGGTAGGGTTGCTGTCAACAAATTCTCTTAGTTTTCCTTCATCTGAGAATGTCTATTTCTCCTTCATTCTGGAGCCAGCTGGTCTTTGAAATTCTGTTATATGGCAGCCCTGCTGGACTAAGACAGAACTCAGTCTTTCCTCTTCCTCCCCCTCCTCTTCCTTCCTTCCTTCCATATGTCCATCCATCCATCCATCCATCCAAACTTCCTTCCCTCCTTCCTTCCATCCTCCCTCTTAATTTCCTTAATAACTTTAAGTTTCCTGCTTGCCTTCTCCTCCTCCCATCTAGAGTTTAAGGCAAATGTCACCAACTGCCATCCTTCCCAGAGGCTTATGTGTGCAGGGGACATCTCTGGAAGGACGTACAGGAAGCACATAACTGTAGGATATATATATATCCTGTACATATACCTCTGCACACAGAGAAAATGCCACACGAGGAAATGGGAGACGCCGGCTGCCGGCCACGGAGAGAGGCCTCAGGAGGAACCAAACCTTGGACCTGCAGCCTCCAGGACTGAGACAATTGGTTTCTGTTGTTTAAGCCTCCCATTTAAAAATTTTTCTTGAAATATAGTTGATTTACAACGTTGTGCTAGTTTCAGGCGTACAGCAAAGTGATTCAGTTATACATACATATACAGCTATCTATTCATTTTTAGATTCTTTTCCATTATAGGTTATTACAAGATGTTGAGTATAGTTCCCTGTGCTCTACAGTAGGTCCTTGTTGTTTACCTATTTTATATATAATAGTGTGTGTATGTTAATCCCGAACTCCTAATTAATCCCCCTTTGCCCCTTTGGTAATCATAAGTTTGTTTTCTATGTCTGTGAGACTATTTCTGGTTTGTAAAGTCCATTTGTATCACATTTTAGATTCCAGATATAAGTGATATCACATGGTATTTGGCTTTTTCTTCCTGACTTACTTTGCTTGGTATGAAAATCTCTAGGTCTACCCATGTTGCTGCAAAAGGCATGCTTTCATTTTTTTATGGCCGAATATAATAATATTCCATCACTATATATATATATATATATATATCACATCTTCCTTATCCATTCATCTGTTGATGGACGCTTAGGTTGCTTCCATGTCTTGGCTATTGTGAATAGTGCTGCTGTGAACATTGGGGTGCATGTACCTTTTCAAATTAGAGTTTTCTCCAGATATATGCCCAGAGTGGGATCTCTGGGATCATTTTATTACGACACACTTAGCAAACTAATAAATATCTCCACATACGTTGCTGAGAATGAAGTCCAGATGAGAGAATTTAACCTGGACTTAGCCCATTTTCTTAGCACCTAAGCCCCATGAGGCAGGTTTTAATGTTCATTTCCCGCTGTACCCCCAGCCCCAGGACACCCACAGACTCACTGATATGATGTCAGCCCGTATCACTCACAGAACCACAGGCTATGGACCAGGAGCTCCTGGGGAAGCAGGATCCAGGTCTCACCCAGCATCTTGCGTCCTGGAGGCACTTGCTCGTGGGTGATGGAGGGAAAACCTAGGTGAGGAGGGGTCCTTTTGGCCAAAGGAAGAAGTATAACTTGGAGGGTGAGTCACGGGGGGGCATTCAGAGCCCTGGGGCCCTGCAGGTCCCTGGGAAACTCCATCTGCCTTGGGATGCAGAAGAGGATGTGGGAGACATCATTACAGGAGTGCTGTCCACCAAACACGCACCCCCTCCAGGCCAGGTGGGTGGGGGGCTGATGGACAACTAACTGGGGGCGTGGGGAGCCTGGTGAGGAGTCCTCACTGGCCGCAGCTATGACACCAGCAGCAGAGCTTGGTCCTTTCTGGGCCTCCGCCTTCCCGCCTGTAAGATGGGGAATCAGACTTGGGTCCCTGGATTCCACGTGAGATTCCTTTTAAAAAGGTGTGTGAAAAAAATATGGAAAAAAAAAAATTTAAAAAAAAGGTGTGTATTTAATTACACCAATAAAGATGCATGAGTTATTCTTGCGAAAGAGCAAATTCCATGGGCAAAAAGAAGTCCATCTTCCTCCCCAACCCCCCCCACCCCGGCTCACTGTCCCACCCATTCCGGGCTGTGTGCACTGCTACATCCGTTGTTGGTACCACCGCGGTCCCGAGCCCCGTAATCCCCCGCCGCACTGCTCTCCTCTCCCTGCCCTCACCTCTCCCCTCTCTCCATCCCACTCCATCCCTCTACCAGCCTCTCTGGCCTCCTGACGGCTCCTCCTCCAACCTGGCCGCTCACCCCTAGGCTCTGCCTGGAGTGATTGCACCCTCTCACTTTATTGCAGACCTTCCTGACCACCACAACTAAACTAGCCTGCTTCCTCCTACGCAGGATTCCGTCCTACGCGTGAACCGCTCTCAGCACCACGGACTGTGGAGGCACACGGATGCTGAGATGCTCTCCTCTTATCAGCAGTACTCTAGAAATATCCTTGAATGTGTCTCTCCGTGCTCATCGGCAAGCACTTTCCAGGGTGCTGTGTTCATTTCCTAGAGCTGCCATAACAAATGACCACAAGCCAGGAGATTAAAACAATACAGGTTTGTCCTCTCCCAGTTCTGGAGGCCAGAGGTCTGAGATCAAGGTGCCCGCAGGGCCCCGCTTCCTCCTGAGCTCTGGGGGAGGATCCTTCTTACCTCTTCCAGCTTCTGGGGGCTTCAGGTGTCCCTGGGCTTGTGGTCACATCGCTCCAGCCTCTGCCTCATCTTCTCCTCTGTGTGTCTCCTCTTCTGTGTCACAATATAACACTTGTCATTGGATTTAGGGCCATGTGGGTAATCCAGGGTGTTCTCACCTCAAGATTCTTATATCTGCAAAGACACTTTTTCCAACTAAGGTCACATTCACAACTTCTGGGGTTAGCACTTAAACATATCTTCTTGGGGCCATCATTCAACCACGACAGATGGACAGACACACGAGGAATTGCATAAAAGGGCATGCACATTACAAACATTTCCAGAGGCTGCCGGACTGCATTCTCGATGTATCTACCCAGGGCCAATGTTAACACACACTTGGGCACAGACTCAGACTTATCAGCACCTCCGACCTCAATTTACTTTACGGGAGACTGAGATCAGGTGGTGACGGTGCCACGCCCACAGCGTGGCAGACACCAACCAGCCTGGGCTTCCCCATACGCGAGGGCTGGTGGGCGTCACCTCTTTGTCAGCTGTTCTGCCCACAGCCCCTGGGCCCCAGGTAGAGTGACTGATACTGAAGCCTGGACCCCAACACCAGCCCCCCATGAGGAGTCTGAGACCTTGGCGGGTAGCTGGGCCCAGACTCAGGCCGCCTGGCGGGGCAAAGCTCCAGGACATGAGTGCACCCCTGGGGGACCTGGAAGGCCGGGCTCCGTAACCCCGCTTCTCCCATCAGAACTGGGTAACCTGTCACTTGGCCCACATTTTCTCCCATATGTGATCTGAGGGCTCCGAGCCGACAGGGGCGGTGGACCAAGGCCCCCTGATCAGTCCCTGGTGGGGGATGGGTAGGCAGGGGCTGAGTCGGGTTGTAACAGAGGTGTCTGCCCGGGGAACGGGCTGTGACATTTGCCTCTTAGAAGCCGCGTACCCTTCCAGAGCCTCTGTGAGTTATGCTG
The DNA here is from genome assembly GCF_002837175.3 of Physeter macrocephalus. Taxonomy (NCBI): domain Eukaryota; kingdom Metazoa; phylum Chordata; class Mammalia; order Artiodactyla; family Physeteridae; genus Physeter; species Physeter macrocephalus. Next base: position 723,994 of record NC_041231.1, on the reverse strand, counting down.
GTAAAGTCCATCTCCAAGGCTGCTTTTAAGAATGACAGTGGTGACCTACGAAGAGGCTCTGACACACAGTGGCTCCTTATCGTCGTTTTGGTGTCCCGGCTGGGGAAATGGAAGCTCCGGAGAAGCATGTTCCAGACCCCGTAGGAGGGCAGAAGGGAGGGGGTGCCTGAGCCCTGGCTGCGGGGCGGCGGCGGCCCGAGTGGGGCGGGAGCCGGTCCCAAGCGCAATGGCGCCCCCCGGTGGCGGGTGTGCGAATTGCCCCGCGCGGGCTGGAGACCCGGAGGAGCGTGTTCGCGGCTCCCGTGCGCCCCATCCTCTGTCTCGTCCTGTGGTTGGTTGATCAGCCGCCGCCCACCCGCCCTCTTTCGCAGACGACCCCCGTGGGAGGCGGGAGAACCTCGGATCGTGGACCCGGGGAGAGTGCGAAAGGAGAGGAAGGCTCCCTCCCTTCTGCAGCCCGACATTTTAAATGTATTATATTTATAATAGTTAAGAATTTATTCTATTGCCCGCGTGCCAGCTACTCACCTTCTTATCAACCCTGCGAGGTGGATATCAGTATTCCTGCCATTTTACAGATGGGCAAACTGAGGCATGGCCAGGGGAATTCCACTAATGCCCAGTGGGTGAGACCGCATTTCGGATGCCCCAAAAGCTGGTTTCCTGGACCAGAACCAGCCACCAAGCAAAGGAGGGAAGGGAAGGCTGTTGAGGGCACTGCCCACCCTTTGTTGCCCAAGGCCGCACTCTGGGCCTGACTGGGGTTCTTCCGGATGCCGCCCTCCAGCTGGGGAGGAATGGGGTGGGGGGTGCGTGGAGGGGGAAGGGCCGCTGGTGCAGTAGAGGAAAAGTCCAGAGAGGGGTCACCGGCCAGGGGGGACCACAGCCCTTGGAGGCAGACACTGGAGGCTCAGAGCTGAGGCCCCTTTGAAGAAAGGAACGGGTGTCAGCCCTGTGGAGACCTTAGAGAGCCTCCGCAGGGGGGTCATGTGTCTTTTTCTTTAAATTTTATTTATTTTTTATACAGCAGGTTCTTATTAGTTATCTATTTTATACATATTAGTGTATATATGTCAATCCCAATCTCCCAATTCACCCCCCCTCCCCCCTTGGTGTCCATACGTTTGTTCTCTACATCTGTGTCTCTATTTCTGCCCTGCAAACCGGTTCATCTGTACCATTTTTCTAGGTTCCACATATATGCATTAATAGACGATATTTGTTTTTCTCTTTCTGACTTACTTCACTCTGTATGACAGTCTCTAGATCCGTCCACGTCTCTACAAATGAGGGGGGCGGTCATGAGTCTTACACGCCCCCTACGCTAGGGATCGGAGCAGAGCTGGCTTGTGCCTTCGCCCATCACGTGGCCTCGGCAGGACCCCTCCCTCTCTGGAAGACCATGCCAGGCCTGGACGGGTCATGGCTTGGTCTGGGGCTCTACTTCCTCAACCACAGGTGTAGTATAGCTCTGAAGGGCTGGCTCCCATCCTGGTAAAAGATCTTTGAGCTCTGATAAAGAAAACCCTTTATCTCTTGGGGGACGACCCTGCAGGCCATGGACAAACACAGCCATGGTGGCCTCTGGCCCCTCCTCCCTCCAAAGCTGAGGGGGTTACCTCTCAGCCGCCCGCATCCCCTCACTTATTTATTCAACAGCCATCTTTTGGGCATCTACTCTGTGCTAGACCCTGTGCAAAGTAAGCTCTGCAGTTTTGGTATCTGCTAACACCCAAACGTTCATATTGTCTTTTCAAACTTTATTTACTTTGAAAATCACGGTTTTGGAGAAACCGCTGCCTGGCCCGTACTGGAGTCTGCGTAAGTGGGAAATAACCCTTCCCGGGTTAAGCCACAGCAACGGCAGGGTTTCTTTGTTTTCGCAGCCCAGCCTAGCCCAGCCTGACTAACACAAGGGTTAAGAGTGGAAAGTAAGTCTCCTCTTAGACTTCCACGCCCCCCTCACTGGAGGGTTTATTGCCACATCTTTGTGCTACTTTCCCCAAATCTCTCTGCTTCTCTATCAGCATGTGACTCCCCTGAGACTGGCCCGGGCTTTAAGGAGGCAGGGAGTCTGGCCCTGCCTGCTCGGAGGACTCTCCTTTCAAGAAAGGAAGTGGCGGCCTCCACTGTTTCTCCTTCCTGCATTGGGAAGCCATGGCTCTGTCCCTGTGGATCCCGGAGCTGAGCCAGAAAGATGGGTGATTAGGAGCTGGGGGGCTGGGGTCACACAGTATGGCCCGCATCTCAGAGCTTGTCCCGCACAGCACTGGCCTAGGCCATTCAGCCACCCAGGGGTCCCTGCTGCCTTGGGGGGGATGGGGCAGAGGCTCACCCCTGCCGGCCAGGGCCCTTCTGTAGCAGGTGGGTGTTCAGAGGACCCCTGCTCATGGTCACTGGTCACAGCTCAGGCCCCCACCCCTACCCCAGTTCTTTTGCTTTGTGGCTGCTGAGGGTTCCTGGGGAGGCAGGTGGAAAATGGTCCTTGCAGGCAGGCTCCAGAGCGCCTCCTGCAGGGAAGGGGCAGAAGAGAATACAGCAGAAAGCCTGCAAGGGCCTCAACCCTTGGATTCTCTGCACCCTGCCCCAGGGGGTCAAACTTGGATGAAAGCCTGAAAAGCATTCCTCTTTTTCCAACTGTGTTTTCACTTATGTATGATGAATAGAGAACAAGACAGAGGTTTGTTTCCTGGAAATGAATTGTCATTTAATGACTTCCTTTTAAGAAACTGAAATCCTTTTTTCCCCCTGATTATGAAAAGTGATATTACTTTGTGATTAAAAAAAACCTCATAAAAACATATAAAGGAGAAAATAAAGATTACTTATAATCTCATCAATCCTATCCCCCAGAGAGGGGCTCTGTAACTCTAGGACTTGGATGGAGTTCATCTACACTAGGAAAGGGACCCTGTTCCTGCAGATTATTATTATTTTTTAAAGTAGTTCTTAATTTATTTTCTTTACTTATTTTTGGCCCCGCGAGGCAGGCAGGATCTTAGTTCTCCGATCAGGGATCGAACCTGTGCCCCCTGCAGTGGAAGCACAGAGTCCTAACCACTGGACCACCAGGGAAGTCCCTCCTGCAGATTATTTTTGAACATATAATAAAACCAGTCAGTAAGCTTGCAGGGGACTTCCCTGGTGGCGCAGTGGTTAAGAATCTGCCTGCCAGTGCAGGGGACACAGGTTCAAGCCCTGGTCCGGGAAGATCCTACATGCTGCGGAACAACTAAGCCCGTGTGCCACAACCACTGAAGCCCGTGTGCCTAGAACCCGTGCTCTGCAACAAGAGAATCCATTGCAATGAGAAGCCCGCGCGCCGCAACGAAGAGTAGCCCCAGCTCGCCGTAACTAGAGAAAGTCCGCGCACAGCAACGAAGACCCAACACAGCCAAAAATAAATAAATAAATTTATATTAAAAAAATATGCTGGCAGGTTTTGTCTTCAGCCACCATAGGAGCAAATGACACATTTTGTTTTTAACTTGCTTTTTTTGTCCTAATAAAATGGATGTGTTTCCAGGTTAACCACTGTACGGCTATAGATCAATTTTTGTTTGGTTAGTTTTGGAGGCTGCCTAGTATTTCATGTGAATATAAAATTTAAAAATAATCAATTCCAATAAGTCAGCACTTTCCAATAAGCTTTTTTTTCTATTTAAAAAACTATTTTATTGAAGTATAGTTGATTTACAATATTGTGTTAGTTTCTTCTGTACAGCAAAGTGACTCAGTTATACATATATATATATTTTTCATATTCTTTTCCATTAAAAACATTTCTATTTTTAAAAATTTATTTATTTTTTTATTTATTTTTGGCTGTGTTGGGTCCAAATTAACACAATATTGTAAATCAACTACACTTCAATAAAATTTTTTTAAAAATAGAAATGTTTGCATATTCTTTTTCAAGTTCAAAGAGAACCAGGTGGATATAACTAAAATGAAAAACAAACTTCATCAAAGCTTGTTGGAAAATGCTGACTTATTGGAATTGATTTTTTTTTAAATTTTATATTCACATGAAATACTAGGCAGCCTCCAAAACTAACCAAAAATTGATCTATAGCTGTACAGTGGTTAACCGGGAAACACATCCATTTTATTAGGACAAAAAAAGCAAGTTGAAAACAAAATGTGTCATTTGCTCCTAGGGTGGTTGAAGAAGAAACCTACAAGCATATTTTTTTAATATAAATTTATTTATTTATTTTTGGCTGTGTTGGGTCTTCGTTGCTGTGCGCGGGCTTTCTCTAGTTGCGGTGAGCGGGGGCTACTCTTCATTGCGGTGCGCGGGCTTCTCACTGCGATGGCTTCTCTTGTTGCAGAGCACGGGCTCTAGGTGCGCAGGCTTCAGTAGTTGTGGTGCGTGGGCTCAGTAGTTGTGGCTCGCGGGCTCTAGAGCGCAGGCTCAGTAGTTGTGGCGCACGGGCTTAGTTGCTCCGCGGCATGTGGGATCTTCCGGGACCAGGGCTCGAACCCGTGTCCCCTGCATTGGCAGGCGGATTCTTAACCACTGCGCCACCAGGGAAGCCCAAAACACTTCTATTTTTAAAACTGTGTTTTATTTGTTAATATGGTAGATTCCTGGGAGTTGGCTATACCATCTCCTTTATATCTTTTGTTATAAATTAAGTATTTAATATTAGTGTTTTGAAACCACTAGAATAAGTGCAATCAAGGCAGCTTTCAGAGGGAACTAAAAATTGAAGCTTAGAAAGCTCTACACCTTTGAAAACCTTTTTAGATAGTTTTCATTGTATCCATACAAATCATTTCTTATTCCGTTCAATTAGGTGGAGAAATTTCAGTTCCTAAGATAAACACAAGGAAATATCACAACGTTTTCTCAAAAACTAACATAACAAGGAGAGAGATTAATTCAGATTTTTCCTGCCTACTTAAAAAAAATTTTTAGTTGATATATATATTTTAAAATTTATTTATTATTATTTATTTTTGGCTGTGTTGGGTCTTCGTTGCGGTGCACAGGCTTCTCATTGCAGTGGCTTCTCTTGCTGCAGAGCACTTCAGTAGCTGTGGCACGCAGGCTCAGTAGTTGTGGCGCAACAACTGTGCCACCAGGAAGTCCCCTGCCTACTTTTTATGGGTTCAGTTGCTAACATGGACACCAAATTTGAAACTTACTTAAGGCTTTTGAAATAAATTATATTTGAACTTTAAAACTTTGCCTTTTCCTACCTTCAAGGCCCTAGTTTTAAAGTCTGGCCCTCATTGCAAAAGGAAGCAATTTCTGAATACAATATTGAAGATCCAGGATAATGTAATCAAACTCTTATCCTTCAATGTTAAGACAATCTGTGTTCAAAACAATATTTTAGGAACACAGCCGGGGAACCCTCTAAAGCTTTAATTTTCAAACTAATAGTGTGGAATGAATAATGTTGATATTTGTAACGCATATAATCTTTCAAAGCTTTGCACTCTTTTTTAAAAAGCTTGAGGTTGACTCGTGGTCTTCCGTACAAATCTTTATACCCACGAATTTTATCTTGTGATTGGTCTTTTTTTTTTTTTCTCATCACATATCTGTTTCCCTATGCCAAAAGATATAGCTTGTTTTATTTTCTTTCAGCTGATAAGGTTTATGGTCAGGACATGTATTTTATGTATGTCATAATAAGAGAACAGTTCCCTCACTTGGGACATGTTTGTAATACAGTGTGAAGTGGGTATGGGAAGGATTTAAAGTTGTATATATATGAAGATTATTTTTGTGTGGAAATTCAAAGGGAAAAATGTAACAAAATTAGCAAAAATGAATCGGTGGCCAGAGTGGTGGGAGAGTGGATTTGTTTGCTTTCTTGTTTTGCTCTTTTTCCTACATCCCAAATGTTTTGTGATTTCATTTGCTTACGAAAAAAAAAAAAAGAGCTAAAAATGAAAAGACATTTAAAGGACAAATAATACAGAGTCTATTTCATTTCATCTTCCCAAAATATATTTTTTTGAACATTTTTATTCTTATAGAAGTCACTCATGTTCACTGTGCGAACATGGAGTACTTAGAAAAAATATAAAAGGAAATTTAAAAATTACTGTAATTCCAAAATCTAGATATAATCACTGTTAACATTTTGGTGTGCTTACTTTAGTCTTTTTAAAAGCATAATTGTTTAATGTCGATGGAATTGGAGTATATGTAGAGTTTTTTCTTTTTTTCCCCTTTTGTTTCTATTTTTTAATTTTAATTTTTTTTATTGAAGTATAGTTGATTTACAGTATCGTGTTAGTTTCAGGCGTACTAGAGTTTTTTTCTCTTTCCTTAAACATCACGAGCATTCTCTGTGACACTACTCTTGTTTCAAATATTATTTTTGGCGGTTGCTTAAGAGTCTTCCGTTTGAATATCCTACCATATATGTATCATTATCCTCCCTTTTGTCATCATAAGCTGGTTTCTCTTTCTGGCTTTTACAGGTCATGCTATCATGCTGCAATGGACAGCGTTGTACAAAAAATTTTCACTTTTCTCTGTTTATTTCCTTGAGCTGAAGTCCTAGAAGTGAAATTACTAGGTGGAAGGGTAAAAAACATTTTAAATGCCCTTCCTGTCTTTTCAAACTGCTGGACCAAAAGGTAGCTTTAACTTAGGCATCCATGGCCATTGAGAGTATCTTCATTCTAAAAAAGATGATTTTTTTTTTTTACAATTTTAAAAAGGTAAAAAATTCAACTTTTTCTTTTGATTCTCATTCTTTTACTACTAGTAAGTCTGTCTTTGCTATACTTTTGTTTGCCAGTCAGCTGTTGTTCTTTTCTGTGAATTATATATTCAAGTCCTTGGCCCATTTTTTTCCTGTTAAGATGCATTTACTTCTTATGCATTTGAATAAGTTCTTTATAAACCAGAAATATTATTCCTTTAGTTATAAAATTTATGACCAATATATCCCCACATTGTTCTTTAGTTTTTAATTTTGTTCATTACCACATTTGCATTGGTTTTTCCTTCGTGATGTCCTCCGTGGCTTTTCATGTGTTAAAAATGCATCTCCAGGGCTTCCCTGGTGGCGCAGTGGTTGAGAGTCCGCCTGCCGATGCAGGGGACATGGGTTCGTGCCCCGGTCCGCGAAGATCCCACATGCCGCGGAGCGGCTGGGCCCGTGAGCCATGGCCGCTGAGCCTGCGCGTCCGGAGCCTGTGCTCCGCAACAGGGGAAGCCACAACAGTGAGAAGCCCACGTACCACAGAAAAAAAAAAATGCATCTCCAGGGACTTCCCTGGTGGTGCAGTGGATAAGACTCCGTGCTCCCAATGCAGGGGTCCCGGGTTTGGTCCCTGGTCAGGGAACTAGATCCCACATGCCTGCCACAACTAAGGAGCCCACCTGCTGCAACTAAGACCCGGCACAACCAAATAATAAATAAATATATTTTAAAAAATGCATCTCCACGCTTACCTGAATGTTCCACCTAAATTTTAAAATGTCTTTAAAAAAAAGTCTTTATTCATTTGGAACTATTTTGATGAATGGTATGAGATATAAATGGAACTTGACTTTTCCCAAACCACAAATTTTCCCATCTTAGTGATTGATGCATATCCCCTTTCCTCATTAATTTGTGGTGTTTTTATCATGTGGAAAGGTTTTACATTTCCTAGAGTCTCCTTCCAGGCCATTCCATCTTTATTTCATTCATCTGTCTATTCTTGAACCAATATGCTACAATATTTTTATGGAGACGTCTATCTTTTCAAATCTGGTATGGCAAGCCCTCCATATCATTCTCTCTTTCAAAAACATCTTAGTTATTCTTATCAATTTATTCATCCAGATGAAATTTAGAATTTGACACATTCTCCCCAGATCATGTGGAAACTGATTGGTATTACATTTCTTTCCATCCAGGGTGGTGGTATAGCTGTAGTTTTCTTTGTATAGGTCCTGCTCAAATCTTGTTATTTCTAAGAAATTTACTGTGACCTTGGTAAAGTGGATTTCCCCAGCCATCCCTGCTCAGGCTACTACCAATTAGTTTTAGAATAATAGAAAGCAAATGATTTTTTTGACGATTCTTCATGTATATGGCTACTTGCTGAACTCTATTACGAATTCTGAGAGTGTCTTAAATGCTTATTTGGGGATTTCTAGATGGACCATCACACCTACAAGTAAGAGTAGTTTGTTGGTTTTTTTTTTTTTTTCTGGATAGACTATTTGCGCAATTTTATTGCGTTGGTTAGGCCTCCTAGATGCGTTCAATGTGCACGTGATAAAGGCATTCTCGTTTTACTCCCAATTTTAATGGGAATGCTTTTGGTATTTCATATCTATGTTCTTTTGTGGCTGATAGTTTGAAGTACCTTTTAAAAATCGTGCTCAGGAAGTATCTGTCATGGCAATGACAAATGGGAGGACTAAAGCTAGAAGCTATTTTTTCAAGAGGCAGGGATGCCTCCAGCTGGAGTGAGGGCACAGGTGGCTCTTAATCATGAACCCTTCTGTGCTGATTCTTGACTCTCTACGTGAAGTATGAACTACTCTGCTTTTGCTTTACAATCAAACAACTGCAAGAATAAAAACACAAAAACTTTTATTTCCAGTTTTAAAAAAACTGTAGAGTTTCAATCAATTTTCAACATGTATAATGCCTTTCCCAGCGAGTGTTAAGACGACCAGGCTGTTTCCCTGTCACCTGCTGCTGCTTCACTTTCCCTGGGGTCGGATCAGCCCTGTGTTTCTTGGACAAAGGCCTGCAGTCCCTGGATTACTGTTAACATGGATTTAGTGGAATTGTAGGCGGGGTCTCAAGTGTGACGTCGTCCTGGAGGGTGGCCCCTGGCTTTGGGTCGGGGTCGATGGGGGACCGGGCCACTCTCCTCTGGGTCGTGCCTCCACTCCGGGAATTGCCCTTCCTGGAACTTTTCCCCTCAAAACCCCACTGGCAGAGCCTCCGGAAGCGTTGGTTCTTTGGTAACTTTTCCAGTTTTTTTCCCTGATTCCTTCCAAGCCGCTTTTGGCAGTTCGGTTGCATCTGCCTGGATTTGCGACGGCGAGGTCACGAGTCACCCGCCCCCCTCCCGGCAGCCAGCTGGATGCTCCCGGCGGGGAGCAGCTGACCCCTGGCGGGAGCCGGGAAGCGAAGCGAAGAGGCCTCGGGGCGGGGCCGCGTCCCGGCCCAGCTCCGCCCAGCGCCGCCGCCGCGCACGCGGCTTGGCCCCGCGCCGGCGCGTGCTGAGCCCTCCCGCGTGCCGTCCTTACCCGGCCTGCCCCGCGCGGCCGCCCCCGGAAGTGGACTTCGCCTCCTCAGAAGCGGTGCGTCCGTGCCCGAGGCTCGTGGGGCTGTGGCCGCAGCGCTTGGCGCCGGAGCTCGAGGGGCTGGGGTTGGGGGCGGGCCGGCTGCCGCCATGGCCGGGAGTCAGGACATGTTCGACGGCATCGTGATGGCGGATGAGAGGTGGGTAGGGGGCTGGGCCGGGCCTCCACCCGAGCAGGTCTGCTCTCAGTCGCTGGGATGCGGCGGCCACCCGGGCCCTGGGGGAACACGCTGTGGCTCAGAAGGCGGCTGGCGCGGGACGGCCCGAGATGCTGCTGTTTCTTCTTTGCTCATCGGCCTTTCGGGCGAGCGCCACGTGCCCAGCTGCTCTTCAAGACCCGCCTCCCCTGTCCGGGGCTGCCTCACGCATCTGCTCGCCCTGGTGACTGCCTCTTTTTAGGGACGCCCCTTCCTCGGGTGGGACGGACCTTTGCCATCTGGGCGCTGCCCCTTTTTCTTGTTTCTCAGTGGTAGGACATACGGCAGCATTCACGGACATGCTCTTAAGTGTGTCAGGCGTCATCCTTTTTCCTCCTGAGCCCCCGGGGAGCGCCTAGGGCTGTGACGCGGGGTGGGGGGGAACGGGGGAGCTGTTGGTTGCTTTGTGGCTGTCTTCCAGTGCCCTGCCCACGTGAGACATCAATAGATGTCAGTTAAGAAAGAGAGTGAACAGTAAACAGTCGCTGACGTTTATTTGGAGCTTGCTGTGAATTGGACTCTGAGCTAGGCGTCGTATCCCGTTATTTATTTTAGTCCCACTTGTGAAGTGGATCCTGTCCTTCCCCCTGTCTTTCAGATGAGGAGGCAAGGTCACTCGCAGGGCCACACAGCCAGTAAGTGGGAGCTACCCCCTCGGCCTCACTGGGTGCTCCAGCACACCCCCTTCACTTTGGTGACTGCAGGTTATGATGGTGCCAATTACACTGCTGGGCCTTCAAAGTGAGAACCTTTATTGTACGGCAGGCGCCACGGTCACGGTACATTTTGTGATCATCTGATGGCGTTTCTCCTTACTAGTCTCCTGAGATGTGATGGAAAGCCCGGTACATGTTGCAGAGTTTTTGGCTGTTTTGAAGCACTTGACCAAGCAGTCTAGCTTACAGACTCAGAACTGGGGCTCGATGACCTGGCTGCAGACGAATTACCGGGGAGATTTTGCAAAGCAGATTCCTGGGCCTTACTCCAGACTTACTGAATACGAGGGGTGAGGCCCCTGAATTTGTAACTTTGAAATTTTCCTGTGTGTTTCTGATATTATGCCAGGTTTGGGAATCACCGATTTAGCCCACCTTCCTCTTTGTAGAAGAGGTAAATTGGGCTTCCAGAATTACAGCGACTTGCCAGACGGAGAGACTTAGGGAGGGGTGGAGCTGAGATTGGAACTTAAGTTTTCTGGCTTAAATTTTGTTCTTTTTCTACAGTACTGGGTCTTGCCTTGCTTGGTCTGGGTAATGTGGAAGAGGAAAGTTTTTGCAGGAAGAATGCTCTTTCTCCTGTTTGTTTGCTCATGCTTCCTCTTCTCTGTTGCAGGTTTCACGGGGAAGGTTATCAGAAAGGCTATGAAGAAGGAAGTAGTTTGGGTATGATTGAAGGAAGACAGTATGGCACGTTACATGGAGCTAAAATCGGATCTGAGGTAAGTGGGACCCCCCCACTTAGAAAGGACTCCTTTTCTCTTACCATTGACAATTTGCCTTGATGATCAGTATGATCGAGCCACCACTTCAGGCCTCTTCACATGGCAGTAGGCTAGATAGAACGTTGACGGAGAAATCGTCTCAGAACAGACCCCGCAGAGGGTGTTGCTGTGTGGAGGTGATGAAGTCAGGTGGGCTGGAGAAAGAGAAAGCAAGGCCCGCCTCACCTCAGGCGACATCGAGTGTCACGGTGCTGCCCTGTGTCTTGAGCCCGCTGAATCCTCCCCCAGAGGGTGAGCACCCTGTGTCACGTGAGAACATGCCATTGCTACTTCTGTTGAAATTCCATAAAATCCCTGATTTTCCTTTTCTCCTGCCCTTCGACCTAGATTGGCCCTCACTTATGGAGGTAACTGGCCCTGAACAGTAACGTCTGAGGCTGTCAGGACTGTATTAGGTGTCTGTTGCTGCAAAACGAATCAGCACAAGACACGTAGGCTTAAGACAACCGTTGTTTATTATCTCACACGGATTCTGAGGGTCTGTGGTCCAGGAGCAGCTGAGCCGGCTGGTTCTGGCTCGGGGTCTCTGGATGCTGGAGTTAAGAGTCAGCCAGGCTGCAGTCAGCTGAAGGCTTGCTGGGGCTGGAGGAGCCGCTCCTCAGATGGCTGCTCACGCGGCTGTCCTCACCGCGTGGACCTCTCCAAAGGGCTGCGTGAGTGTCCCCGCGACACCGTGCGGGTGACCCACGTCGGCAGGGCAGAGGTGACACTGTCTGTTAGCGCCTCGATTCAGAGGTCATGTGCTGCCTCTTCCTGTGTGTTCTCCTGTTCATCAAGGTCACCCCGATCCAGTCGGGGCCGCACAGGGCAGGAATACCAGGGGGTGGGGAGGTGGGGTCCAGTGGGGCCACCTTGGAGGCCGGCTGCCCCGCGGGTGACCTGACCTCCAACTTCTGTAGCCTGGTGCCCAATGGGTGCTTGCAGAACAGCAAGAGAAGAAGCGCCACTGCCCCCTGGGCCCCCGCCCCCCTTTTTGTTTTGAGAGCTTGATATTTATATCAAGTACAGCTGTTGGTTAGTCATTTCACTCTTTCGTAAATTCACAGATCGGGTGCTACCAAGGTTTTGCCTTTGCTTGGAGATGTCTCCTGCACGGCTGCGCCACTGAGAAAGACAGGTAAAGCTGAGCCTTCTTTCTTCTTCAGTGTCTGGACGGGAAGTTCCGGTTTCATAGCTCACTCTGACCTTGGGCGGTTAGTGTCTCAGTCTCCTCATCTGTAAAATGGAGAAATAACCAGGCCGAACCTGAAATGTTGTCATGAGGTTTACGGGAAAGAGTAACTAGAAAGCGCCGGGCGCGTTTCTGGTGTTGGGTGAACATCCGTTGTTATTACTTCCCAAGGGTCCTCGGATCGCCCTCCCTTTTCCCTGGAGACCTTAGGGCGCTAAGTGGCCTTTAGTTACCCTGCCAGTCAAACCACGATGAAAATGATATTACCTTCTCATTCATCTTTCCTCTGAGCTTCTAACAAACGGAGCAGAACATTCTTGGTATGATCAGGGCTCAGAAATGGTGACTCCCTTGTCACTGGGTTTTTTAATGTAGCTGAAAGGTCTGCTAATGAGATGACCCATTTCATGTGTTTCACGGGTGTCAGGTGCCTGGAAGCACTAAGTAACCATGAGCTGTTATTTGTAGTGTTTGTAGCCTTTTAAAAAATAATTTATTTATTCTTGGCTGCGTTGGGTCTTCGTTGCTGCGCGCGGGCTCTCTCTAGTTGCGGCGAGCGGGGGCTACTCTTCGTTGCCGTGCGGTTTGCGGCGAGCGGGGGCTACTCTTCGTTGCCGTGCGGTGGCTTCTCATGGCGGTGGCTTCTCTTGTTCTGGAGCACGGGCTCTAGGCGCACAGGCTTCAGCAGTTGTGGCACACGGGCCCAGCAGTTGTGGCTCACAGGCTCCAGAGCGCAGGCTCAGCTGCCGCGGAGCACGGGCTTAGTTGTTCCGCGGCGTGTGGGATCTTCCCGGACCAGGGCTCGAACCCGTGTCCCACTGCGCCACGAGGGAAGCCCATCTGTAGCCTTTGGAGCGTGCTCTCGCTGGGTGCTGCTTCCTGAAGCCCTGGGACCCTGTCCCCACCCCCGGTCTTCACTCTTAAGCTGGAAGCGCACCCTCACGTGAAGGGCCGTCCTGCTGCTCACGGGGGCCAGCGCGGAGCTTCGGCGGCTGCTCTCTGTCATCTTGATGTCTGGTGGCTTTGCCTGGCCTGGGAGGGGTGCCAGCAGAGCGGATGACAGAGCAGCAAGCTGGCATCCCCCGTCCACGTGACCTGTCATCTTATTTGGAATATTTTGAATTTCTAGAACTTGGGCCACAGCCCTATTGAAACGTCAGGGTTGCTCAAGACGAGTCTGGGTGATTGTGGGCCCGCCCGCTCTCTGGCTTGTCCTGTCACTGAGCATGTGGGAGTTGACCGGATTCGTCCATCAGCCGAGGGCCATCTTGGGGAGATTTTCCTCTGAAGATTCAGCGGGAGGGGGCGGCTAGCTGGCGGTCAGGTTGGGGCAGTGGTTGGCAGCCCCGGGCGCCACTGGGTGGCGGTAGGAGCGGAGCGTGGCTCCCCACTCCCGGTCCGCGAAGGCGGGGTGGGGCGCACGGACTTGGCATGCTCCAGCAGCCTCCCCCTCTCCCTGCACCGGGATCTGCGGCTCCCGGAGGGCCCTGCACTGGGTGTGAAGGGTCTCGCACCCGGGGGCTGCCAACCCTAACCCCAGGGCAGGGGTTCCCTCCCTTCCTGAAGCCGCGTCCCCGGTCTGTCCGCCACCCCGCCATCCCCACCCCACCAGCAGAGCCCGGGGAGCCCTTTGAAACACAACCTAAAACCTTTATCTTAGAGCAATGGCTTTTGGAGTTTCTAAGTCTACGGTTTTTTAAAAAATGGTAGAAGACGGGCAGAGGATCTGCTTCTTTATGTTTCAAGTAAGGATGTTAAAAGAGAAACACCTGCCATGTGTGTTCTCATTCAGCGAGCTAAGGGAATTTGAACACCAGAGAAGCTGTGTGGAGAGCCGTATCTCAGCCGGAAGGATGGCGACCTCTCCATCAGGTGACCGTAGCTTTCTGACCCACCCTGAGACGCTCCTCTGCCCCTTCCGCAGTCTCGTGAAGGCTTTTTCCCTTACGCCGGCTGTGAGTGGGTCACACCCTCCAGACACGCACTGGCTTTGACCGTGCGACGGGCTGGGTGTGTCTGGAGTAGCTTCACTGACCGGGTAAGGCAGGAATGACCCGTTGCTGCTTGCAGAGTTGGGAGTGGGTGGTAGTCGTTGTATCGCGGCAGGTACAGCCATTTCCCTCATGTTGGCAGCTGCCTTCCAACTCCCTGGAAACCAAGCGCTTTGTTGCTTTAATTAACTCACTCCGACCTTGTGCGGTTTTGTATTTTCTCCAAGAGGTGGCCATCATCATTCTTCTCAACTGGTTTAAAAACCGCAAATGTGAGCAGGTCCTGATCCCTTTGAATGGCTCTTGCTTCATGCTAAGGATGAGTCCTTCAGGATTCCCGGGGATCAGATATCTGGCATGCTCCTGACACCCTGGGGGTCAGATGTGGTCAGGGGAGGGTGGCTCGGCAGGGTCGCTTGCCTGCGACCCAGAGGGCACCCACCCGCCCAAATGAAGCGAGGAGACTGATGTTTATCGCGCCCCTACTCTGTAGCACGTTCTGGGCTTTATCCTCCTGAGAGCCTGGGAGGTGGCCGTTAAGGCCCCTTTTACGGATGAGGACGCTAAGGCTCAGAGATGTGAAATACCTGAGTGCCTTGGGGCGGTTGTGCTCCAGGCCGCCCACCAGCCGAGCCCTTCGTCTTCCTGGCAAGGGGCGCGAGCTCAAACACCAGCCACTGGTTTCTGCCCTATGGATGGCGGGGGCTGGCCGGTTTACCTGCTGTTGAACTCGCAGAGGCCGTGAGCGTGAAGATTGCGGATCCTGGAAAATCCCCAGGTCCGGAGCAGGCAAGGCTGTGCCCGGCACTCTTTCCCGTCTGCTTCTGTCTGTCCTGGGGTCAGACCTGGGGACCGGCGGGTCGCACGCTTGTTGGCGTTGCCTTGGCCGCTGGGTCCGGATGGAGCCGTCCCTGCAAGGTGGGTTCGCTCTTGATGTCCGGCGGCGGGTGTGGGCGGGCTCACGTCGCCAGGTGAGTAAAGGTTGTTCAGTGTGACGACAGGTGTAGTCAGCGGCGCCTGAGGCCCGGCGTGCTCCGCACCACCGCTTTCAAGCCATCGAGCGGCATCGTTGTTAGTAAGCTGAGCCTGTTGTGTGCAAGGGACTAAAAATCTTTATTTCTGTGTCTTACAGCAAAAAGATGAAGGTCTTAGAATCGTTGATTAGAATGATTCAGAAATTCCCTTATGATGACCCTACTTATGATAAACTTCATGAAGACTTAGACAGAATTAGAGGGAAATTTAAGCAGGTTTGTGTCCTGTGTGTTTTTTTGATCGGGGTGCCTTGCTCAGATGTAGCTGGGGCAGCCCTGGGGGCTCATTTTGCTAATCGTTTTGGGGCCACCGGTAACATATAAATGGTCAGTAAAGCAAATCCTCGTGTATGTCGATGTGAGGAAACCGAGGACCATCTAGGGAACAGGTGTGAGAACTTCTTGAAGGGTGGCGACCTAGACAAGTAGAGCTGCAACTAGAGAGAGAGAGAGTTCTGCTGTAATTTAAAAAAACATTTTTTTTCTTTTGTGTTTTCAGCTTTGTTCGTTACTAAACGTCCAGCCCGACTTTAAAATTAGTGCAGAAGGTTCCGGACTTTCATTTTGAGGATGACAGACCCACAAAGACGAAACATCAGGGAACAGATGTTCATATGTTAAGTGTTTAAAAATGTGATTAAAGGCAAAACAATGATGGGGGATTCATTGTTTTGCAGGGAGAGTTCCAGCTTGGCTGCTGAAAGGGCTTCCTTCCCCCGAGGTCTGCTGGGTGGCCTCCGTGCCCCACCACGGGGCCCCTCCACATAGGCCCGTCCTTTGTTGGGCCCTGTCTGCTCTGCAGCGTGAACGCGGCCCTGGCAGAGCCCTCACCGGGATGCTCTTCTCTGGTCCAGGGTCCAGGCCCCTGGCTCACGGGTTCTCGTCACCTGGCAGGCCTGGCTGGATCTAGACTCGGGTTGGCTCTGGATAGGATAAACCTCCCCTTTACGCCCCGGGCTTTGGTCAGCGCTCAGAGGGACAGCTTTTTAAAAAATGAGAGCCACAGGGTTGACACGAAGCAGGTTAATGGGAAGGAGTGATGGGTACTGTGACATTTATTGACCCTTGAGATGTGCCAGTGCTGTGACCTGCTTCTCATGTTTTGTTTAGTCCCTTCAGGAGCCCATGAGGTAGGCGTTATTCCCATTTTATAGACGAGGAAGCTGAGGCCCAAGAGACTGCCTGGTCCAAGGGCAGTGGGCGGCAGAGCTGGGACTCCAGCCCCGTCTCCCGGTGCCGCTCTGGAACGCGCGGCGCAGCCACGGGCTCGGGGCCCCTGCCCGCAGGTCCCCGCTACGCCCCGTGGAGCCCGGGGGCATCTCCTGTGGCCGTGGCCGTGGGCGTCTGGCTGAGAGGAGCAGAGGCCGGCCCTGTCCCCAGGAAGCCGGGACGAGTTTTTCCTGTGTCCCTGGGTGGGTGGGGCTCTGCAGCCTCAAAAATGGTCAAAGGGAGGAGGCCCTGAAGGCCCCCGTCCTATGTGCAGAAACTTTGGAGCCTTACTGCAGCCTTCCTTCTAGCGTGAGTTCTCCTGTCTTCTGCCCGGACTTAAAAGGCGTCACCTGTACGTGGTGCGCGGCCTCGGGTGCGCCTTCATCACAGGCACCAGCAGCGCTTCTCTCGGGCTGGTGGGATGGTGGGCCTTTTGTTGTCGTTTTCCTGGGTGGATTTTTGTGCTTCCTAAGCAATCTATTTGGATGATGTATTATTTTTATGATTGAAAGAAAAAATAAAGAGTCTATTTTAAAGCAAAAGGCTGTCTGGGACCATTTTTAACGCAACATCTAGCGAATTCATTCCTTTCTCCGTGATATTTGGGGTTGAGGTACCAGGGTCGCAGCAGACAGCCTTCTGTTGTGTTTGTGTCTGCGTGTTTCATTAATATGCATGGAGGCAGCTACCGCGACAGGACGGCGCCTCGTGATGTTCAGGAAAGGGTCGGGTCCTGCTGCCCCTGGCCAGCCACCGCGTGCGTTTATCACTGACCTCTCCTGCCCCAAACCTCACTCCCCCGCACCCCTTCCGTCTCTCTCCTCTCAGCCTCTCCCATGCCAGGTGTCAGCCAGAGCAGCCGGCAGCCACTGCCTTCCCCCATCCCACGGGGCCGGGCTGCCTCATCGATCATCTTCAGGGACCCTGGACACCGGACTTGACCTGTGCCAGCCTGGCTCCTTCTTGGAGGATGAGACCCAGTTTCCAGGACCCCTTGGTCACCCAAGACAGATGTTCTGGATTACAGTACCAGACAGAGCCCCTGTTCGCGTCACAACCACTCTGTTCCTGTGATGCCACCTCCGGCGATGGGGTCCGGGGAGCTTGCTCTTCTGGCTGATGAGATGGTGGAGGACACCCGAGGGCTTCTGGGAAGGGTCACATCACCCTTGAGAGAGATGGTATCTCCTTTGGAAGTTGTCCTGTGGGGAGGCGACACCTGGAGTTATGACAGGCAGCTTGCAAGCAGCTACGGATGAAGCCAGACCTGGGCATGGCAGGGCCCAGCCAGAGGACCCAGCCCGAGGACACTGCTGAGCAGCTGTGCTGACTGACCCCCGAGAGGCACTCTGCTTGCCAACCTCGGTGATAGGAGCTGACGAATGCCCTAGTTCAAGGCCACTTCGGTAGGGCTTCCATTGTTTGCAGGCAAAGGTATCCTGCTGGCCCTCTCCCCCATCCCATTCCATCCCATCCCATCCCTCCCTGTCCACCTACACCTGGTCCTGTTGTTGGATTTCACCCCTTTCCAGGGGCTCGTAGATTTCCCACGGCTTTGGCCTACTTGCTCTTCCCTGTGGGAAACTCCCAGCATATTTTGTGCCACATTATTAGTCAGCCAGGGCTGCCATAGCGAATGCTGCACAGTGGGTGCCTTAAACAACAGGTATTCACTGTCTCCCAGTCCTGGAGGCTGGAATCTGAGATCCAGGTGTGGGCAGGGCCGGTTCCTCCGGAGGCCTCTCTCCGGGGCGTGTAGACGGCCGTCTTCTCCCTGTGTCCTCACACCGTCGTCCCTGTGTGTGTCGGTGTTGCTTTAAGGACTCCAGCCCTGTTGGATTGGGGCCCACCTTGATGACCTCCTTAAAGGCCCCATCTCCAAATATAGTCACGTTCTAGGTTCTGAGGGGCAGGACTCCCAACATGAATTTTGGTGGGGACATAATTCAGCCATAGGGTGAATACAGGGTGGCCTGTGATAGCCACCCTGTCTGGCTGCCTGGACAGACTTGGGAGAAAAGAAGTCCCTTTCACTTAAAAGTTGAAGTTACTTCGGGGCTTCCCTGGTGGCGCAGTGGTTAAGAATCCGCCTGCCAATGCAGGGGACACGGGTTCCAGCCCCGGTCCGGGAAGATCTCACAGGGCGCGGAGCAACGAAGCCCGTGCGCCACGGCTACTGAGCCTGCGCTCTAGAGCCCGCGAGCCACAACTCCTGAGCCCGTGCGCCTAGAGCCCGTGCTCCACAACAAGAGAAGCCACCGC
This sequence comes from Physeter macrocephalus, assembly GCF_002837175.3. NCBI lineage: Eukaryota > Metazoa > Chordata > Mammalia > Artiodactyla > Physeteridae > Physeter > Physeter macrocephalus. The sequence goes on along the minus strand of NC_041231.1, from coordinate 705,341 downwards.
AAAGAGAAGCCCGCGCACCGCAACGAAGACCCAACGCAGCCAAAAATAAATAGGTAAATAAATAAATTTTATTTTTAAAAAAAGTTGAAGTTACTTCATTTTATTTTTTTAGAACATTAGTAATTGGGAATAAGCAGGCTAATCAATCCTCCACCTGAACTTACCACGTTGGAACTATACTCTCAGAGGCACCGTGTTGGGTGGTGGGAAACACCCACCCGCACAGGCCAGATCCCAGTCCCGGACGCTTACTTCTACTTCACGTTCAGCTTGTTGTTTTTCTCTACCCAGTGGTGGGAAAAGAATGGAGTGATTTGGAGGAAGGGATAAGAAGTCTTATTTACCGAGTGGCTGCTCGTGGCCGTCTTGACCTTCCTTGGGTCACTGAAGTGTCCACAAAGCCTATGAGGTGGGGTCGCTGCCTGCCCCCCTCACCCCGGCAGATGGGGGCCTGGGGCTCCCAGTCGAGCTGAGTGATGTGCCAGGGTCGCAGTAAGTGGCTGACCTCAGGCCTGAGCACGGCGGGGGTCAAGGGGTTTGCTTAAATTATTCTTAGCCAGAACAGAGTCTCATTTTCCCGATAATTCACAGCCTGTCCGTGTGACCAGTCTTGCATCTAGCTGATCGCGGCAGAGACCGTCGGCTTTATGGGAAGGGACCCGTGCTGGCTGCAGTAGGAGAGGCAGGGACCGCGTGGGCCATCAGCTGCCCTCGACCCTCTGAGCGGGGCTCACTGAGGGATGGATGGGGAGCCTGGAGGCGGGGTGGGGGGCGTTCAGCTCTGCCTGGGGGACAAGGGAGTGGGAAGGTGGGCAGGAAGCCTTCCTGGAGGAGGTGACCTTGGCATGACTCGCTTTGTGAGCTTTCATTTGAGCTCAGCACAGTGGAGAATGTCTCTTCCACCCTACCTGAAAACACAACGTAATTTGGAGAGACCAAAACATGTAAGTAACTGGTGAGGTCGCCCCAACTCCACAGTTATTCCATTCCTCAGTGAGTGAAGTGAGGAACCGGTCTGCGGCCCAGGAAACGTGTCCCCGAGCGAGGATGATCCATCAGAGAAGAGCGGGCACTGCGTTCAGTTCTCAGAGGACACGAGAGTCGTGCTGGTGCTGGGCCAGGCCCCCAGAGGGATGGGCCTATCCAAGCCACCAGGACTCAGGGGCTCAGGGGGGCTTCAGTGTCCCAAGAAGGGCAGTCACTCCTTGCCTGTGAACTTCTCCATAGCTCTGATGGCTGATTAAACTCACCTGACACTGAGGCCCTTGCTGGTGTGTCCCTTGGGGGCCCCCGTGGAGACAGCGCTTCGGCCCCATCTCCCTGGTGCCCTTTACCAGATCAGGTGGGCCTTGGGCCCCTAGGGTTGGAGTGAAACCTGAATACGATCCTGTTTCTACCCGCTCAGGAGTGTGATGGACCAGGGGACCCCACACCCCAAGTAAGCGGCCACGGAACTGAAGACTTAGTGGCGGGCTGTCTCCGTCCTTTCAGCAAGGATTTATTGAACTTCCATTATTTTTGGTGGGCATGCGCCCCTGAAATCCCAGGGTGCTCCGCGAACAGGTTCCCTAGCTCTGAGAGCTCAGACACATCTGTTGAGTTGAACCATGTCCCCTAAAAGATATGACGACGTCCCAGCCCCTGGTACCTGTGAATGCGACCTCTGGAAATAGGGTTTTGGCAGCTGTGACTCAGGTGTACGTTATGGTGGGTTGTACTAGAGTAGGGGGCCCTACGTCTCACGTGACCGTGTCCTTGAAGAGGAGAATGCCATGTAAAGAGAGACACGGAGGAGAGACAGCCGTGCGGGAGCAGAGGCTGAGAACGGAGCGAGGCGGCTCTAAGCCAAGGGACGCCGGGGGTTTCCAGCAGCCATGAGATCTGGGGCAGGGAGCACGGCCCCGGCCTCCAGGACTGTGAGAGAATAAATTTGTGTGGATGTAGCCACCCACTCTGATGGCTTGTTACAGCAGCAGCCCCAGCACACTGATAACGAGGCCTGGGCTGTCCTTTGGCCGTCTGCTGAGTGAAGAGGCAGGACGCGGTGCTGTCCAGACCCTTCTTCCTGGCCTGACGTGTGGGGAGCTTCCTTCTTAAGGCATTTGCCTCACCTCCCTGGTCTCAGCTGCTCTGAGGGGCAGGTGGTACCTACACCCCAGAAAGACGCTGTTGCCTCAAGGCACAGGAGCCCCCGCCTCCCTCCCCCGAGAGGCTGCTGCCTTTGGGGGGCCCCGCTGGCTCTGTACAGGGGCCGAGACAGGGTCTGCCGGTGAAGGCTGGCTCGAAGCTCTCCCCTGGTCTCAGCGCCTGTTGTTTATATCAATAATACATGTTACATCTAGAAAAGGTAGAGAACACACATACGGTGTGATAGTTAAGAAGCTTTGAAACTGCTAGGAAACTCATATCAAATGGACTCAAACAGTAAGGGGCAGTGATGGGCAGTCTCCAGGAGCTCGTCTGGAGACCTGGTGCCCCCTTGCTCTCCTGCACGGCCGGCTTCACGCTCGGGCTCCATCCTGTGGCCGCAGCACCACGGGCGGACGCCCCTCTCAGGGCAGAAGGGCTGTGCCAGGCCCCAGGAGTCCTAAGGAACAGAGTGGAGTGCTCTCTTTTCCAGAAGCTCCAGAAAGTGTCTCCCTGAGTCTCGTTGGCTGTTAAGAGTTCACATCCACCCTTGAACCTGCCACTCGTCCTGGGGGGCAGATGTGCTGTTGGCTTTGAGCCCACGGGCGCCTGTCCTGGAGCTGGGGGTGGGGTCAGTCCCCCCTGAGCCACAGAGCTGAGAACGGTGGTTCCCACCGAGCGAAATCTGGGTGCCGTCAACACCAGGTGGGGGGCTCAAAGACCAAGAACTGCCAGAGGAGGGACATAAGGATGGCCTCGGCCACCCTCCGGGGACCAGCGGGGCCTCCTTGCACGCCTGGACGATGCACGGGATGGCGGTGGTCACACTGACTGTATGGTGACGTTGACTGAGCGATGCTTATGCACCAGGCACCGTGCTCAGTGCCTCATGGACGTCGAGCCATTGGTCCTCGCGTCACCCCAGGAGGCGGTCACTGAACAGGTCGACTGAGCCCCGCTTCCGTGCTGGGTGTGTCACAGATGCTCGGATGCCCTCTCGGAGCCGCCCTTCTTATAGACGTGACTATCCCCATTTTACGCGTGAGAAAGTTGAGGCCCAGAGGCGAAGCCGCACAGCCTGAAAGTTGCAGAGCTGAGATCCAGCTCCTGGGTCTTTTCCTCTAAAACGTGCTCATGTGTGAGAGAGTGCTTTTCAAACAACGACTGACCACGTCAGACGACACTGCCAGCACGCCTGGCCGCCCTTCTCCAGGCCAGCTGACCAAGACACTGCTGCCCTGACCGCAGGGCCCGCTGGCTTGAAGTCTTGGACGTGGGTGGACCTGACCTCGACCCCTGAGCCTCCTGGCAAAGCAGGGCCGCCCCGAGTGCACACACTGACCGTTGGGTGAAAATACTCAAAGGAAGGCGTGGTGCGTTTTCTTCAAGCCCCTTTTTGAAGACCTCGTTCTCAGCAAGGCAGCCAAGCTGACTGCCGGCGGGGCAGGCCCCAGAGACACAGACTCGGCCACTGGCCCGGCTCGGTCAGTTCCCTGCGCTGTGATCCTGGCTCAGTTACTTCACCTCTCTGGGCCCCGGTTTACTCGTCCCCGACAGGAGTCGGCTCTCTCCACCCTCAGCCCAGATCCCACCTGGCCGTGCTCGCCGCCGTACTGTCCTCCGAGGCTGCCTGCTCCACGCAGTGGAGTAGAGGAGCTGGATGGAGACCATGGCCAGCAAAGCCCCAAACACTCACTATCTGGCCCTCTGTGGAGAAGCCTGCCCACCCTTGACCTGGAAGATGGGAATACTTGTACCTGTGAGAGGAACGTGGGCTCCACAAGGCCCCCTCGCCAGTGTGTCCCCTGCCTGTCACCAACCCCTGGGGACTGTTTCAAGATTTAGGGAGAGGACTTCCCTGGCCGTCCAGTGGTTAAGACTCTGCACTCCCAACGCGGGGGGCGCGGGTTCGATCCCTGGTCAGGGAACGAAGATTCCGCATGCCCTGCGGCGCGGCCGTAAAAACAAAACAAACAACACAAAACAACAACAACAAAAAGACGTAGGGAGAAACGGTGTGTTTGGCCCTTAGCACAATGCCTGGCCCCCAGTACGTGCTGGGTGAACTTGAGCTGTTGTCCTCCTGCGATGGGACCAGGGAAGGAACACTGCCCGGCGTGCTCGGCGGGTTTGGGGTCCAGAATGTGGGTAGACCCTCCAGCTAGACGGGTCTGCTCTAGAGGGACCGCCCTGAGGACGCTGTCTTGCTGCTAGCTGAAACTTGAAAGGATTAACAGACGCTGCCGTCTTTGATAGGCTCTGGGCCGACGGCAGCCCTTGAGCCAAGAGCTTCCCCATCCTCCTGTGCGCCCTGTGAGCGGCGGTGACAATGCCCCCGGATGTGGGCCTCCGGCCCTCGTCCCCGACGCTGCCCACCCACCGGCCGTGGCTATTGTCTGCTGGGCCGAGGTGTGGCTCAGGGCAGGGGCCGGCGGGCAGGGCGACTGTGGGAACGGATTAGAGGCCGGGGGCTTGCGTCCCCTCTGCATAAACTCCTGATCAAAGGCATTCCTGGGCTGACAGAGCCCTGTGCACGGCCGGGGAGGCCAGGCCAGCCCAGCGTGCGGGACACACGCCCCATGCGGCCGCCCCCCGGAGTTGGGATTGGCCTCGTGGTGGGACAGCCGAGCCCTGCTGCTGCCGGGCTTCCAGCAGGGACGGCTCAGAGGGAAGGTGGGGAGCCTGGCGCCCAGGGTCCCAGCAGTGCCCGCCTCTGCAGACACGCCTGCCCTGGGCCCCTCGGATCTGGGGCCCTGGGGCCCCTCGGATCTGGGGCCCTGGCAGGGAACTGACTCCCCTTAGTGCCCAGGCTGTGTCCCGGGGCTTATGGGGCCTCGTCAGGGCGATGAGGTGTTCCCGGCCCCTGGGGGGCCCCCCGGGCCCCGAGCCCTCACAACTCGGGGTCTGCCCAGCGCACCCGGTCAGGCAGGGCCCCGCCCTCGGCAGCTCACAGAGCCCGCAGCCCGCACGCGGGGTGCACGCGGGGTGCAGGCGGGGTGCAGGGCGTGGGCAGCGAAGGACCAGCCAACCAGCTGTCCTCACGGGCTCACAGCCCGGAGGGGAAACACCACGTGTAATGGTTCCTGGACCACCCAGAGCCACCTGTCTGGGGCAGGGTGGAGAACACCGCAGAGAGTCTTACGTGAGCCTGGGGGAGAGCAGGGGGTGGACACTCCAGCACAAAACCGGAGGCCGGAAGTCGTCTGGTGTGTCCTGCGGTCCCCTGGGCAGAAACTTCGGGGAATGAGGAGTCTG
>NC_041231.1:668586-699776 GCF_002837175.3 Physeter macrocephalus | reverse complement strand
GGTGAGGCTGGGGGAGGTGGGGGTGAGGCTGGGGGGAGATGGGGGGGTGAGGCTGGAGAGATGGGCCAGGTCCCAGGACCGCGGATGGAGCCGGAAGGAGCTAGAAGCCCCAGGGGGTTCTGGCATAGGGTGGTGGTGGGCCCGCCTGGGGCAGGGAGACTGGCTGGGAGGCAGGGAGGCCCCAGGTGAGTGGCCGTGGGCCGGAGTGAGAGCAGGCGTTCGGGCTTCCGGGAGGGGACGGTGGAGTGGACGCTGGAAGGCTTTGTCTCCAAAGGCCAGTTTTTGTTTTCCTGATACGCACAGGGCAGCCAGACCCCCACGGGGGGGTCCCCATGAGGGGGAGCCCGAGCTGACGTGGGCGGTCGGAGAGGTCCGGGCCCGCGGCATAACTGAGAGGGGCCTGCTGCCCCTCCTCCGGGGGCCTCACGGCTGGGGAGACGGCCCTGGGGGGCTCCGGGTCCCTCCTCACTCGGCCCAAACCCTCTGCGTACGTTGGGTCCCGTCTGCGCCCCGGCCCTGCCTCCCCTCCTCCCCCTGTGCCTCACAAGGCCACCTCCCCGTCATGCCCTCTTCCTTTCCACTGTCCGACCTGTCAGCCCACAGGTAGATTTTCCACCTGCAACGTTAGAAACCATCAAACAGCCCCGCAGGTCTGGCGTCCTGTGCGTCCAGCTCCCTGTGGAGTGCAGGCCGGCCCCCCGGCTTCCCCTGCGCGGGTTCTCGCTGGAACTTAATGCAATCAGAGTGTTGCCCCCCGCTCCTCAAGATACCCCGAGGCCCTGGCGGCGTCGGAGCCTCGCTTGGGCCCCTCTGTACGCCCGTGGTCCTCGATGTCATCGGGCCCTGGTGCTGACACAGACTAGCGGGTCCCCGGTGCTGAGCCACCGCGGTGGTGCAGAGCAGGCCCTGGGCTTCAGGGCCCCTCCTGAGGCTCCGACCGTCCCTCGGTCCCCTGCTGTACGGGACCCCCTTCCAGAGCACCCTGTAGGCCCCGGGGGCGGGGGCCTTGCCTCACGTCCCCACCCAGCCGGCGAGGGACTGGGTCAGGGAGGCAGCAGTTCCGGCGCCTGCACACCCCACCTCCTCCCAGAAGCTACAGGCCCCACCGGCCCCGTGGGCGCCCCCTGGGCAGGCTGGCACACGGCAGGCGCTTCGTTAGGGCCGCGGTGAACTGGCCTGGCAGGTAGTGCCATCCTTGGTGCGTGACCCAGGCCTCCTCCTGGCTCTGGAGCGCTCGCCGAATGCTCAGCTGGGGGGTGACGGCACCTTGGGGACCCCCAGGCTCTGGGAAGAGGCCCCGGCCCCGCAGAGCTGGGACCAAGATTCACTTCCCACCTCCACCGGCGTTGGGGATGCGGCCAGTTCGCAGGCATCTGGAGCCCAAAGGCGGACGCCACAGGTGTCCACCAGGCCTCCCAGGCCGCCGGGTCCGTGTGAAAGGCCACTGGACCGCTGCCCGGACGCTGGCGTTGTTCCCCCCTGCCCCGGGCTCAGGGCACCCTGGGGCCATGATTCACCCAGAGCAAACAGCAGTTTGCGCCAGAAGAGGGTTAACGCATTTATTGACTTTCCTATCTGCAAATAACCTGGGAGGGCGAACTGGCCAGATGTGGGCTGGGAGGCGGCTGATCCACGGGGGTCACGTCACCGGGGCCAGAGCCGTAGTCTGAGGTGGTCGGGGCCGCCTGCAAGCCCGTCCTCAAACTCTGGGGGGGTCCACGCGGCCCTCTCCCACTACAGACCTCTGGTCCGGATTTCCTCCCGCCTGGGAGGGCATCACACCCTCCTTCTGCATCACCAGGGGACCGCTGGCCACATCTGGAGGCATTTTTGTTGTCACGACCGGGGTCGGTCCTGTCGTCTAGCGGGTGGAGGCCGGGGATGCAGCCCAACAGCCCACGGTGCCCAGGGCAGACCCCCATGACAGAGGATGGCCTGGCCCCGGTGTCCGCAGGGCCGAGGCGGGCCCCCTACCCGCCTGCCACCCCCATCCAAGGAACTTGGGGCGCATGGCCCTGGCTCCCTGCCCACCCCAGGAAACAGACAAGCGGGCACTGCGCACTGGGGTTTTACCAAATTTATTTCTAGACTTTTCACGTTTGTCTTGTTTCCTGCTGGAAACGTGCCGGTTACATATCTGTGCTGGGAAACACCGTGGTGTGCAACCAAAAACACACACAGACCCCCGAGTGCCTGCCCGCCCAGACCCTCCGACTTGCTGGCCACGGGACAGACTCCCCACGCTCCCGGACCTGCCACTGGCCTTTGGCCTTAGAGCACACACATCTCACCCCCCACGACGGACAGACCGTCCCTCACGGACCCCGTTTGGTTCAGACAGAGACGCCGCAGCCAGAATGGTTGAGGTAAGCGGAAGCAGTGTTCCTGCAGGGGTGGGGTGGGGTGGGGCGGGTTTGCACCTGCCAATGGCCTTGAAGCGCACGGGCTGCCCCGCCTGGGGCCGCCGCGGACGGTGCAAATCCAAATCCTTTTGGTTCGGCAGCGTTAGGCGGCTCGTGGGCACACAGCACTGTCGGCTGGCTTCATTGAGATTTGAAGTCTCTTTAAAGGAGCATTTTTGCTATAATGACCAGAACAACAAACAGAACACTAATAACAGATACAACACACCCCAAACTGTGACACAGGCCAGAAGTGATTCCAATCCTGCTAAATGACAGAGTCCTAGAGCACAGCACCACAGTGGCCCATTAAGACATACTTGTTACAATAATAATAATAATAATAATAATGCAACTTTCATAGCTATACGCAAAGAACGATACGGGCTGTAAAAACTACGATGATGGTAAATCCCAGGTCAGATGGAGAGTCCAGCATAACAGGCGCAGGGCAAAGGAAACGGACATGGCCTGTCTCCAGAGACGCCCGGGGGTCCTCGTGAATGCGGCCCGGCGGGGTGGGGATCCCCACCAGGTCCTTTTTGGGATCTCGTCCGCGTGTCTGTCTGCCGAAGCGGCAGACAGAGCCTGACCACCTGGTCTGCAAATGGCTAAGTGAAGCTTGAGGTATTGTGAAACAGGAACCTTTTTGGAATAGAGCAGTAATCACATTAAGTCAAAATTGATCACATAAAAAAAAAAAAAAAACCGAAAAAAAACCAACAACACTACCAAAAAAAAAAAAAAGGCATCCGTAATACATTTTTTCTATGAGAAAACTCAAACTAGAACATGGCAGTATATGACATTGTAAAACAAAAAAAACAAAACTGATTCTCCAATAGCAGCAAAACAATGTGAAAGATAAGAGAAGCGATATGCATCTGTTTCCAAACTGTACTGGGAAGTCATCGGTAGCAGCGAATAAAGAAAATGGAGCCGCAGCCTGTCCCTCGCGTGGTCCCCGCCCACCTCCCCTCCGCACACTTCCTCCCTCACCTCCTCGCTCCCTTCAACACTCCCTACAGAATAATTACAAAAAGGTACATAGCCAAGATGTGCAAATTATCTAGCGGTTGCTAAATTTCTTTTTTGAAAGGAGGGTTCAGGGATGAGAACGTATTGGAACTGAACTTGGAACTGAACTTGTTTCCGGCATCCTAATTTGTGCTTATAACTCTGACGCCTCTCCAGTTGGGTCACTCTGCGAAAAGCCAATCAGGCCAAATTAGCCAAATCCATGTCTTTGTGTTTTTTTCTCGGGATTTTTTCCCCTCTCTTATAAAAGGACCTAACTTTAACAAACCGTCCTACACCTGCAACATCTAAGGCAGAAAAGTGTGTGTGTGTGTGTGTGTGTGTGTGTGTGTATGTAAATCAAGGGGAGATTGCATTACTTTATAAATCATACTGGCCTTACGAACATCCTCTGCAATAAATATTCTTTTTAGCCTTAACTATAAATTATATATTTTAGTGTTTAAAAACCTTCCGTTGCAAAACATCTAAAGATAACTCTGAAACTGCTTGTTCTCTAGGTAAACCTTTAAGGCCCCTACTTTCAAACACCAGTTGGCACTGAAGGATTCCTAAACTTCACCTTCTCTACAGAAAAGGAAAGGAACACATCATCCTGGCAGTGTGAGAATGAATGCACATTTTCTTCTCCTTGACCGGAACCTAGCCCTCCAAAACATCATCTCCCTTTCGCTAACACCATATCGACAAGCACCTGCCTCGCCATCCTGTCTGCACCCAAGTACTGGAATATTCCCAAACCATTCCATTAAGAAACCGTTCCCCGCCCCCTCCACACACAACATACACAGAGATGTCACCTAGAGACTGAAAGTGCTTTGAAATGGAATGGTTTTGGAATATTGAGAAGGAACAAAAAACAAAAAACAAAAAAAACAGCTGTAGATTTCACCTGGATGTGAGCAGGCTGCAGATCTGTTGGGTGAAAAACCAGCACCTCATAAACAGGTAACTACAAAAATATGAAGATTATAAAAATAGAATATATTAGGTCACTATTGCGGTTTCTCTTTCTAGTAGCGGACGCTAGGAGTCGGAGGTGGCCTTCCGTCACCGAGGCGCAGGCTGGCGCCCGACAAACCCCTCAGGTGGTTGGTCCACAGGCAGAAAGAGGATCAGGCCTTGAAAATGCCGAACTCTACGCTACCCTAGCCGAGAGGTTACATCAGCCATTGACAAGGTGAAGGTTACATGCCTACCTACGAAATAAAATAAACAAATGACTTATAAAGTGACTACATGCATAAGCGAGATACAGGATGCCTAGAACCGCTTTAAAGCTGTGCCCTTAGGAAAAGCACACGGGTAGAGTTCTATCTAAAACCCTCTTCTACTTTAAAAATGGGTTGTGGACTTTTTCCTATATTTTTTAAAACGTTTTTATGCTTTTTGTTTGTTTGTTTGAAACACATAAAGAATCAAATCTAATTAATCCTCCCCTGCAGACTCGCTCCTTGTGTTAATGCCTATCCTTATAACACAGAGACACAAACACATGAATATAAAAACTAGTTGATTATGGGGTATAAAATCCTCTATTTTTGTAGCACAACCCTCCTCCCCCCCTCCAGCTCAGGGTTATGCAAATTCTATTTTTTCCTCTCCTTTTTTTTTTTTTTTTTTTCCCCCCCTTAAAGATAGGTTTTCGGGGACGTTTCTTTTCTTTTGCTTAACTCAGAGACAGAAGGGAGAAAGAGCAAAGGAAAACACCAAGACACCGAGGGGCGGGCTGCCTTCCGACGGCGGCCGGGCCTGAGCGGCTCTGTCCGCGGAGCCCGGGCCGGCCCCTCCCCCGCCGCGGCGCCCTCAAATGTCCACGTCACGCACGTCGGTGGGCGTGCAGGCCAGGTCCACCTCCTCCTCCTCCTCCTCCTCCTCCGCGGCCTTGGGGTCCAAGTTCTGCTGCTGGGCCTGGCGCAGGCTGGACTCCAGGAGGGCTTCGATCTGCTCCTGGCAGGCGCGGAGGCAGTCCTGCGCGAGACGGGTCCTCAGAAGGGGGTCCGCAGTGAGGGGCCCCTTCCCAGCGCTCACCTAAAACGCTGCCTCCCCCAAACCGGGAAGCCGCTGCCCAGAGCCCAGGGTCGACAGTGTGGACCCTGTTTGCCCACCAGCTGCCCCCCCGGCCTGAAACGCCCACGTCACCCAGGCCACGGTGAGCCCACTCAGGACCCAAGGGCTCCGGTGGACACAGACGCTCCTGCCCACCTGCCCCGGGTCCCCTGCCTGCCCGGCCGCTCGCTGGAACTCCTCACCAGGGCTCTCATCTCTGGCCCCAGGGTCCCACCAGCCCCACCGCTGCCCTCAGCGAATTCCGCGCCATCTGATCCAGGATGGGGAGGCCCCCTGAGCCCCGCTTTTCCGACCTAACCTCTGCCGTGTCAGCCCTCGCAGTGAACCCAGCATTCCGTGATGAATGGCCGTCAAAAGCGTTAGGCCGTGCTTGACCGAGGATGAATGCTGGGCGGCCCTGGGGCCTTTATCCCTGTCCTCTCCCGTTCGGGCCTGCGTCCTGGGAGACGCTCCGGCCGCGCACAACTCCTGCAGCGACCCCCCCGCGTGTTCAGTGGCGAGGAGGAACCCCGGAGGCCGGGGGCCTCTCCTGGTCCCACCGCGGGCAGACCTCCCAGCAGCTCGAAGGCGCCACCCGCAGCCGGGCGGCCGCGGCTCCCGGATCTGAACAGAGAGGCTGTCCCACCTCCTGGGATGCCACACGGGGCTTCTGTTCTAGAACCAGGGAAAGGCTCCGGGGCAGCCTGGGAAACAGACCCGTGCCTTTCCCACAGGAACGAGGTCCGGAACGGGGGAGGAGCTGCTAAATTCCTCCTAGATGGGGCTGCAAACGGTGCACCCCGCCCCAAAGAAGCGAAGCCAGGCCAGGAGGGCTTCTGAGTGAATCCCTGGAGGGCTCCCTGTCCCGAGGGGACAGGGCTTATGGGGCGGGGGGGCTTTCCTACCCACCCTTTCAGTATTCATCACGGCAGAGGAGGAGGTAGGCAAGGTGCAAAAGGCCCCATTTTACAGAGGCGGAAACCGAGGCCCAAGACTCCTGACGGCCCCCTCAGGCTCTGATCCAAACACCCACCGCGGCCTTCGGAGGCCCGAGAGCCTCCACCCACCCACTGAAGGCGGCCCCCCGGGGGTGGCTGGCCCCTGTAACTTGGGGGGCCGCGCTGCGGAGCCGAGAGCAGAGGCATACAGGAGGGGCCTCCCCTCTCTGCAGGCCCCGGCGCATCCTCCAGCTCCACGGCCCACGCTCCCTCCTCCCAGCAGCCCGCTTGGCGCTGCAGCCTCACCCTGCGAGGAGCAGACAGTGACCACGGGGGCCAGCTCTAGGGAAGGGCAGACTAGCCAAGCCCCGGGGCCTCCGCAGCCCAGAATTTGCTGCGTCCGAGCTCAGCGACGACGTTTGTCACCTGGTCACCAGACTAAGGAATTTCAGCCTCAACTGATTCCTCCCACCATCCCTCAGCCGTAAGGCATTTTGCTTCAGATCTAATTAAAATAATCTCTATTCAGATAAGGGATCACACAGCGATTTCCTACCACTGTCTGTAGACAGCGCTGTTTGTGGCGTTTCTAGCTGGGGGATGGCGCTGGCCCAGGCAGCCAGGCGAGGATGCCTCCCCCTCCCAGGGGGCCACCGAGCTGCCCGCGCCTACAAACAAGAAGGCATCCTCCTCTGGGGGTCACGCAGGCTGGCGGCCAAGCACCGTTGGCAGAGGACAGGCAGGCATCCGTCTCACACCCAGCTTTCCTCCCCGAGCCTCCCGGGCGCTCGAGGGTGGACCACCAGAAGCGGCCGGAGCCAGAGCCGGACCTGGACCGGGGACCGGGGTCAAGGCGGTCACTGGCTCCTACTCGGGACGCTAGTGGGCCTGGCAGTGACCGACCTCGCTGGTCTAATTGGTGAAGCCCCAAACCCTTGTAACTGTTATTTTAATTCTTTGAGAAAAGAAAAGGAAAGAATGGGGAATAAGACAATGGCATTTTAAAGTAAAAAGATACAATGGACTCCGGCTTCCAAAGCAGCAGCCTCTCAAAGGTGGTCGTAAAAACAAGTTGTCTGTACCAGGCCCATTGTGGACGGGAGACCTCACAGGGGCCCTTGTAGAGCGGCCATTTATCGGGCCTCCACGCTGTCGCCCAGACAAAGCTCGACCGGGCCTCACCCCACACACCATTAGGGCACGGATCATTGACCCGACCTGCCGTGTGGCCCCTCTTCCCGACGGCCCCCCGCCACCACCCCAGGAAGGGTTTAGGCTCCTGGGCGCCCCTGGGGCCACCGGAAGCCTGGGAGGACCCTCCCGCCCATCGGCAAGTTCTGGGAGGTGTTTCTCCTCCCAAAGGAGCCCCCCAGGAGACGGGGGTGGAGTGGCCCCCGGGCAGCGTGTGCCAGGGCCACGGCCAGGTCCTGTGCCTCTGGACGCAGGTGGCTGCCTGTCCCCCACGTGGCCCCAGCCCCTGCCACTTCCCACCAGACGACTGCAGCTCGGGACCCCCAGGCCCTGGATGCTTCTCGTACCCGGTGCCGGACAGGCCCCCCAGCCAGCGCCGGAGCGGTCACTTACCGGGTCACACCTGATCACTTTGGAGAGGAACCGCGTCAGGCGGTGATAGGACAGGAAGCTGTTGGCGCTTCCCAGGTGCAGGCCTTGCACCGCGGCCACCACGCTCCCGGCAGCCACCATGGAGGGCGGGTTGGAAATGAACTTCACATCTGCGGAGAGGGAGGGAGGCAAAGGGGTTGTGAGTGGGGACGCAGCAGGACCCTGTGACCTGGACCCCCCTGAGCCCCTGCCCCGCAGACGGCTGATCCTGAGGGGGTGGTCGGGAAGTGGGCGCCAGTGAGAGCAGAAGCTGGGCCGGGGCTTGTGGTGTTCATCTAAAAACAGCAGAGGGGCTTCCAGCCCCCTCCAGCGCAGGGGGCCGGGGTTGGATCCCTGGTCAGGGAACTAGATCCCACAGGCAGGCTGCAACTAAGAGCTTGCACGCCACAACTCAGGAGCCCAAGTGCTGCAACTAAGACCCGGTGCAACCAAATAAATAATGGTAAAAAAAACCCCAAAACCTCCCCAACACCTTCCCACCCCCCGAAATGCTAACCGAGAGAACAGCTGCTGGAAGAGACAACGGGGTGGGGGAGGGGGAGGAGGAGGCACAGCGGCCTCTGCAGAGGGGTCATCGCTCACTCCCTTCTCTTAGCACGTGAGCCTGTGAATGTATCACTTATTCACAAAAGCCCGGGGAAAGGACACGCCCCCTACAACACTAACCCCAAGTACCTGCGCTGCCAGGTCCCAGGGGGAGTGGCCGCCTTGCACATGGGAAGATGGGCCCAGGAAAGCCCCCCACTGCCCTCAGATGCTTCTCCCCACTTCATCTGCCTCCAGGGATGTGGCAGGGCTGTAGCGTTACTTCATCTGCCCGTCCCTGGCAGCTCTCCGCAAACTGCTGGGAAACCCTGCACCTCTGGGCAGGTGGGCTCCAGGGTCACCTCCTGGCAGCTCACTGACATGGGAACTTCTGGTTTCCCTCCTGGCGGCGCGCTCGTCATGGACGTAAGGACACTGAAGAGGTGACCCAGCGCCTGAGGGCTGCCTTTCTGTCGCTCCCAACGAGAAACTCCTGGCAGGGGAGGCCACCGATTCCAGCATCTGAACCAGGGGGCCTCTCAGTGTGGAGCCGGGCCCTAGAAGGTCAGCCCCTATCACCTCATCCTGTGCCCAGGAACTGGACAGTGAGCTGAGTGGGAGGGGACTGGGCACAAAGGGAGTGCGGCGCCCGGGGGCTGGGGCACCCCCCGCCCCTCCCACTGGCCTGAGACTTCATCCCTGAGAATAAACAGCCAGGGCCTCTCATTCAATGGAGCGAGAGCCAGCGGAGGGGTGGGAAGGAAGAAAGGCAGCCAGGCAGCCACACTGAAGGGGCGACAAAGCTGCTGGGGCGCTCCGACCACTTAAAGAAGAAAGCCCCTCACAAGGCGCGCCCTCTCGCCCCTTTAAACGGGAGCAGTTCCACCCAGTCTGAGAGCCAGGAGCCCGGGATGAGAGGTTTTCATTGAGGCCAGTCAGGAGGACTGCACAGAAATCGCTGCGGCCAGAGCACAGGGTCTGACTGGCTGCAGCTCGAGACCCCGGTCCAGCAGGGAGGGAATAACTACACACAGGCACGTGTGCGCGCGCCTTGGCGGGTTTATGGGCTTTGATGAGAAGCCCGCATATTTCAGCTTGGAAGCTCCAATAGCTGTTCCAATTCACTGCCCGGCTGCAAAGAGCCCAGCGGGCCACGGCCAGGGTGGGCATCGGAGCTGCGCCACTCCACTGACCCTGCTCAGGTCCATTCGCTCAGCTCAGTTACGTGCCGCCCTCAAAGAGGTAACTCACCGGCCGCAGAACGAGAAACGCTCTACTGCGTGCACACATCCGTACGCAGGTTAAAAACAGAGCAAAACCCAACTCTGTGCATGGGTGACGTGCCCCCTCCCGCCCCCATGCACACCTGGGAACCCAGGTCTGCAGGGACCAGGGAGAGCAGAGGCCACCCTTCCCCCGCTGGCCCCCTGCACCTTTCAAAGGGACCCTTGCTACACGGAGGGCAAAATATCTCCCGGGACTTTTACTCAGGCCTCCACTTCACAAAATCTGTTTGTTTTTAGGCTGTACTAGGTCGCTCTCATCTTGAGAGGCCCCCTTGTGACTAAGGACACTGCTGCGTGTCAGTCGGGTTCCAACGGACCAGGACCCGGTCGTGGTGGGGTGCCGCTCCCCTCCCTCCCCTGGCCTGCCTGTCCCCCACCGGGGCCCACCGCAGCTAACGCACGTGAAAAGCTGGGTCGCCCCCGGCCACCCCTCCGCCTTCACCTGAGGTGTGCCCGGGCCGGGGGTGCTGGACAGTCTCGGTAGCTGGACAGCCAGCACCAAAGCACATTCACAGCCTCTGCGCCCGGCTTCTGCGCTGCCAGCACCCCACACAGGCTACACACCCCGCTTCCAGGGGTCCTGGGAGAGGGGGAGGTCCAGGCTGCCCCGGCCACCCTGGGGGGAGGGCACGCAGGAAGCGTTCTTTGCATTATCTGCGGGAGACTTCGCCGTTTCTCTGAACCACTTTCAGCTCCATAAAAGGCTGCCGGGAAGTCCCTGGAGGCTTCTCTTCTCAGCGGCGTCCCAGCCAGAGAATGCCTCCCTGCCTGCTTGCTGGGCTGGCCCCTGGAGCCTGAGGGGATGGGGGTGAGAGCCGCCCCATCCCCCCCCAAGGGCGGGTGCTGCGGGGCAGGAATGCCTGGCCAGGGGGCGCCCTGACCCCTCAGATTCATCTGGGCCTCTCGTCTGCCCCCCACCCCACGGCTTGCTTGGAAGGACACAGAAGAGGGGTTCACGCCTTGCGCAGGCAAAGGAGGGTGGGGAGGCCAGCAGAATCCTCCCAGCTCTCCTAACCCAGAACTCCCAGCCACCAGAGCGCCCAGACATCAGGAGAGTGACACGAGGTGGCAGGCTGGGGGGGAGGGCTCCACCCCTTCCGGGGAGGCGGTGAAGGATGCCCACTCCCCCCTTTGGTGCCCTGTCGCCCTCAGGTCGCGCCGAGTGAGCCCCAAGCAGATTTGATGGCTGAGGCCTGGCCAGGGGTAGAGGTGGCCCACGGCAGAGCCGGGAGGATGGGGGCAAGGGTCCTCCGATCAGGGTCTCCAGGGGTCCTGGGCCCAGCTCATGGGATCGGAGGGGAGAAGAGGTCGCAGGGGCTCAGGGGCAGGGCTGCGACAAGCAGGAGGCAGCACCGTGTGTCTCACTGGGTTCTGAGTGACTGGCCGCCTGGGGGCTGGGGAGAGGGCTGTGCCGGGGAGGGGCCCCCAGGGACGGTCCAGAGCGGTGCCGGGGGAGGGACGGAGGGCCTGCTGCCGCCGCCAACCACAGCAGCCCAAGCCCAGGCCGCTAGGAAGCCACTCCCAGGGCGGGGAGCTGAGCCGCCCTGCGGCGCCCCTGGCGGGGCCTCAGGCGGCCAAGCGCCTCTGTTGGCCGCCCCCGCACGAGGGCCGCTGCTGGCCGCCCAGAGCACGTGGTCCAGGCACTGCCGGCCGGCGCTCCCCACCCCTGTAGGCGCCCCTGGCAGGTGGCCCAGCCCGGGAGAGGCCAGGAGGGGGCCCCCGCAGCTCAGGCTCCTTGAGGACACGGGAAGGACTGGGGGGGGGCGGGAGGAGGCATGCTGGACTGCCAAAGTCAACCCCTTTCAGCATGTAGTGGCCCCCGCCTGGCGTGGGGAGCAGAAACCACATCAGCTGGACACAGGCAGGCTGCCGTCCAGCCTCAGCTGCCCGGGCCCAGGAGCCCACACCCCCTCCCTGGAGCCCCGACAAGAAGCCCAGCCCTCTGCTCCCCGGAACAGGGAAAGAGGAAAGCTTCCGAGAGCGGAGGAGCCCGGGGACCATGTCCTCGGATGGGGAAACCGAGGCAGAGGGCAAGAAGCTCCTCCAGGGGCACCCGGAGGCCCGGCCAGCACCCTACCTGTGGCACAGAGGGCAACGAAGGTCTGCGCGTGTTTGCGGATGATCTGTTTGTTCTCCTCGACCACCGGCATTTTGGAGAGGAAGTGTTCAATGAAGTCGTGCGGGGTCGTGGCAGCCAGGTTCCACTTGAGTTTGTTCACCAAGACCAGCTCCATTTGCTGCGGAAATGGAGGGACACGTGCGTGAAGAGAGGCGCAGGCGCGGACCCCAATGCAACAGGGGGCGAGGAGAAGGAATGGGGCGTGTTGGAGGGTCCGGGAAGTTGGCGGGACAACGCGCAACCCCACATCCAAACAGAGAAGGTGCCGTTCGCAAAGGCTCCCGTTCTTGATTAAGCCCACCCTCCGCGGGTGGAGACCAGAAGCCCGCGACACCTGGAACGCGAGGTCTGGTCGTTCGCGCGGGCCCCTCGCCGCCGCCGCCGCTAGAGGGCGCGCGCCGCCCACTTTTCGCGGCGCTAGGGGCGCCGAGGCGGTGGGAGTCGGAGGGAGAGAAAGTGTGAGGTGGGGCGGCGGGGGACCCGTCCGCTCCTCGAGAGGGGCCCCACCGGTGTGGTCGCCCTCCCTGGGGGCAGAGGGTCTCTCCGCGGCCCGCAGGGGCCCCTGACTCTCTGCACCTCCCCCACCCCCGGGGTCCCACGGCTAACGGGGCATCCGGGGGCGGTGGGGGTCGCAGGGTTACCAGCAGCTCGTCGGGCCGAATGGAGTTGTCAGTGTAGATGCACAGCTTCTCGGCCGTCAGCGGGATGGTCTCCTTCATCTTCGAGGCGACGAACATGCAGGTGGCCCCCAGCAGCTGCAGGCGGCTCTTTTTCACGGGCTCCAGCGACAGGAAGCGGTCCAGGTAGTTCATGGCCAGCGGGAAGACCTCCTCCTCGCACTTTTGCTCCTCGCAGACCTGCCGGGGCACCGGGGGCCGTGACGGCCGCCACCGCGAGCGCCCGGCCCCCTCTGCGGAGACCTCGCGCCCCCCACCCGGCTCGCGCCAGGGCCGCGGGGCCCCGAGTGCGAGGAGGGGCAGGGCAGGGGGCGGCAGAAGCTGCCGCCGCCGCGCCCCCTTCCCCGAGAGTCCCCCGAACCCACCCACCCGAAACTGAAAGGGAAAGTCCCGGCAAGGCTGGCACGGTGCGGGCGGGAGCTGGCACGGCCGGCCGGCGTGTGCGGCGCGCGGGCGGCGGACCCCGGCCCGCGTGGGTGCTCCGGGCCCCTCCAGGCCTGGGGTCGGCAGCAAATGGGGTGCAGGGCCGCGGGGCGGGCCGCGGGGATGGGCGCCGCGCTCGCAGCGCCTGCGAGACACAAAGGTGGCGTCCCAGGCCGCCGCGCCGCATTTCCCCAGACGTCATCTTTTCAAAAAATATTTAAAAATATAAAAAAATTAACTGGGTACATAAAAACCCCCTGAAAATGACCCTCAGGCGGTCCTTTACCCAGGCCGGGGGTCGGGAGCTCGTTGCAGGCTCAAGGGAGAGCCCCAGGAATTCAAACTCGGGGGCCCCCCTTCCCCCTGGGCGCGGGCGCTGTTTCCCTCTCGCAAGGGCACCACGCCGCACTTTTAAAAATTATTTTAAAATACTTGCGGTGCACTCAGGAGCCCACTGAAGGCCTGAAAACGTGCCCCTGGACCCCGGCTCGCTCCGGACAGGTCCCCCAAGCTGAGACCCCTGCAGATGAGGGTCAATCCCCAGCGTCTCGGGGGCCACGCGACCTTGCAGCCCGGCGTGCTCTCCGGCCCAAGCTGGCCGTGCGGGGCGCCCCGGGACTCACTGCTTGAACAAAGGGGCCCCCTCTCCCGAGCGGGGTCCCCTCACAACTGCCCGAGCTCTGGCCCCTCGCCCCTCCCGCCGGTTCCCGGTGGCCGCACGGCCCCTCGCGGCGGCCCCAAGCGCCTCGCCGGCCGCTCCCCACCCCCACCCTGCCCCCAATTATTAATAAACACTTTTGCTTTGCAATAAAAGAACAAAGATGGCGCATAATACTGGCACGAGCGGCCCTTGCATACGTGTCCATGGATATTAATTTAAAAATCAAATCTATGCCCCCTCCCCCTGGAGCTGGCGGCTCAGCGGCCGCGCGGCCGGGAGAAAAGGCGCAGCGGGACTCTGGCGCAGGCGGGGGCTGAGCAGTGGCGGTCCAGGAGGGGGCCGCAAAGGGCGCCCAGCCTGCGGGCCCCAGCCCTGAACCCAACTGGGGTGCCCCGGCCGTGGCTTTCCCCCAAGGTACCCCTCCTCGACCGCTGCCCCCCAAGGGAATATCCAATGACCCCACCCCCACCCCCTCCTCGTTCAAAAAATACCCAGAATATCTATATATTTCGGAACTACGATTCCTAGCAACACTCTGGCAAACTTCAAAAGTTGGGGTGGGAGAGAAGGGAGGGCGATGAGTGGCAAAGAAAAGTGGGTTTGCGCAACAAGTCGCAGCAAAGTGCTAAGAGAGCCGCCCGGAGCCCCGCACCTCCAGCATCCAGGTGGCTACGATCTTCCGCATGGACGGCAGGATCTCCTTCTGCACACACTTGAAGTAGGACACCGAGGGCGCGCAGGTCTCCTCCGCCTTGAGCATGGCCCGCAGCACCCGGTCGTTGAGGAGGTTGGCATCGGGGTACGCCCGGCGGATGGTCTCCATCTCGCAGCACAGGAGCTGGTGTGCCATGGCTGGGGCTCGGCTAGGCGGCCTGGGGCGGCGGTGGGTCCGGGGCTGGGTCCGCGCTCGGCTCTAGCTCCTGCTGTGCCCCTCGCCGGAGCGCGCGGACGCTGCTGCTAGCTGCTACTGCGCCGACAGCCCTCTGGAGGCTCTAGGACTTTGCAACTTCCAACAAAACTCCCCTGTAGTCCGTGTGACGTTACTGTTGTTAAGCAGAGATCAAAGCCGGGCAGAGAATGGGAGCGGGAAGGGGGGGGGCGGGCGCAGGGGGAGGGGGCGCGGGCGCCGAGCGCCGGGGAGCGGCGAGGGGCAGAGCCCAAAAGCCATCCCGGAGGCGCCGCGCCGGCACCGCGCGGAGCTGCCCCCGAAGCCCGGTTTTCATAGAAATGCAAATCGTCCCGAGGCTGCCTTTCTCCCCGCCGGGGAAGAGGGGTGCAGGGGGGCCTGTCGTCCCCGAGTGGGTCCCTCAGGATTTGGGGGGTTGGGTGAAGGTGGCTCTGCAGAGGGGGACAGCTAGGAGGGCGGGCAGGCCACACGCAGCCTGGGGAGACCGCATGGAGGGGGGACTCTGGAGTTCGGTGACACCCTATATCTGAGCCGGGAGAATGGGCGCATTTCCGAGAACGCCACGAGGGCACCCACGGGCGGAGAGGCAGCCTAGGAATCTTAGCGTCTACATCTTCTTTCATTTTCATTAACACGTGTAAATTTCAGGAACCATTTAACATTCAGGGACTCAGGGCAGAGCCGGCAACCCTGGTGGAGGCTTCATTCCCGCACACGGGGGGGTCGCTGCAAATGCCCGAGGGGGTAACACTAAAATGTTAAAGGGCTTTCAGCCTAGCATGCGCTCGCTCAAAAAATAAAATAAAATAAAATAAATGCCCGAAAATTCCAGCAGCAGCCCAAGATGGTGGCCAGCATTTCCTTCATCCTGTCCTCCTCGCCTGGGGGAATCTGCGGGCTGTCTTCCTACCTTAGCCAGTCCATTCTTGCGGGGGTCCCCAATCCCCCCCACCCCCGCCCTGTCCCGGCAGCTAGAAAAACACCCTGCAAGGAAGGCTGCAAAATAGTGGTCTCTGTCCTGTCTCATTTTTTAAAATTAAAAATTAAGTTAAATCGCTGGAAATATTAGTCGCCTCTCCGCCTGGGACAAGACCACCGGAAGCTTCCTAATTGGTTTTGCTGGGGGTATGGACGTCTCTTCACCTTTAGCACTTGCCCTGGGGCTGCATTCGTGAGCCTGAGGGGGATGGCGGGGGCTGGCAACAGTCAGAGCAATTACAAGTTAAAGAAATGGGTGTATTGATCTGATGATTTTAAACAAAACCTATATATGTTCGTGGCTATAAGAGAGTCCTCAGTATTATCGCAAACTTGTACGACATAGAAAAGAATATATAAAGCTTCTTTTTGGATTAAAGATTCAGTCTCTTTGGTGATTATTTTTAAAATAAGAGGACATTTTGCTCAGTCTTAACATACCTTATTTTAATAGTTTTTACTCTACCTGCCCCCAAATTAAGAAAACTGTTCATTAACTTCCCTCTGAATATAGTTTAGTGTCATCAAACCACCATATACCCTAATGTTAAAGGCTCAAAGAAAACGGATTAAAAAGCCCCCTTCCCTTCGCAAGGGCGCACGCCACAGGACAAGGACCCCCCCCCCTCCTTTTCAGGGCTGATTCTTCCCGCGCCCCCTCCCCCGCCGAGATTTAGGGTTACTAATATTCCGGGTCCAGGAGGGTAATTACCCCCGGCTCACGCCTCGGGAGCAGTGGGTGGCCCGACCAGGGAGCACCCACCGCCGTGTCCCCCTCCCTGGGCACCCACGCTCGCGTTGGCCCCCGGCACGCCGGAGCCTCGGAGCATCAGCCCGCGCACGAGGGCAGCCGGGCTGCTTTTTCATTCATAAAATCCCGACCGGGCGGCCGCCCGGATGATTTATGGGGCTGCGTGCTACCACCGGGCTGCTTCTGTCCCGGGGGGCTAGAGGACCCGAGCCCCGCGTGCGCCCGGGCCCGGCCCGAGGCAGGCTGGCGACGTCGAGGGGCATCGGGTCATAAAGAGGATCGCCCACTCCGGCAGAACGGGTTCTGGGTCCAGGAGGGAGCTTCCCCCTAACCCGGGAGAAAGACAGAGGAAACTGGAATTAGCATGAGCCAATGGGGGCGCGGCGCTGTTACTAGGCGGACCGGGCAGATCTCGACGAGGAACTCCGTTGATTTCCCCGCTCAGGGACGGGCGCAAAAGTGCAAGCCCGGCCGGCGAGCGTGAAGAGCCGTCCAGGAACCCGCGGGGGAGGCGCTGGAATTTGGGGCCCGGCGGGGAGCGCTAGCCGCCCAGCCCCCACCCCAGGGAGCCCAGATCTGCGTTCCCCGGAGACTCAGAGCGGGCCAACAGCCTCGGGGCCCTTGAGAGCGGCTGCTTCCAGGAGAGCGGGGGAAGAGTTTTGATTTTAATTATTTTTTTCAGAGAGAAAAGCAACTTTTAAAAACTTTACTGTTTAAGTTTTAATTTTGCACGGCCTTTAAAATACCCACCGCGAAGCAGGAACTGCACGTTCTGGGCTCATTTAAAGTGCTCTGCGCTATTTCTCGGGGACCCTGTGGAACAAAGGGCCAGTGGCCCAATCGGAAAGGAGACCACGCTGGTTGGAAAGAAAATCCAAAAGTAACTTATATCACCTTCCCACTTTCCTCACCCCCTGGTCCCCCCGCCGAGGTGACCGCGGCCGGGGAGGATCGCCGGCCCCGAAAGGGCGAATTCCGCGGCAGGCGCGTTTGCCACCGTCCCTGGCTGTGGGAACCTTCATTCAAGGCGGGGGAAGGGAGCGCGTTCATTCAGGAACCCGCGCGCCGCGGCGCCGACCTCGGGACGCACCGCGGCTGCGCGCCGCCCGGCCGGGGGCTTTGGGGAGGGGGTGCGGGGCCCAGTGGAGACCTTCCACGGGCTTCGACCTCCGGCACCCGCCCTCCCCCGAGAGGACTGGGCGGCCGGCGGGCGCGCGCATGCAGGTGGGGTCACCTGCAGCCGCATACCTGGCGGCGACTTGAAAGGACTTGGCTCCAGCTCCGCGAGTTTTCCATTGTTAAGCCCTTAAGTCGTTCTGGAAAACGCTTCCGAATGCGGACCGCGGGGTTCCGGGGGCGCTCGGGCTCCACTTCCCCCACACTGCTCGCTTTCGGGGGGCGTGTGGCGGTCCACGTACTGAGGTAGCTCCGCCCCGGCTACCCGGCGCGGATCCCCGGCCCCCCAAAGCTGCGGAACGAGCCCGAGCAAACTCTGGCCCCGGGCCCACCCGGGACACGCACACGCAGGGAACAGGGGCAGCGCATCTCCCACCGCCTCAAGCCCCGAACGTGCGTTTCCGCCTCTGATCGATTAATTTCAGCCACACACAGACCCCTGCGCACCAGTCTTGGGTCGGGCAGGTTGCGAGGGTGGGACACCCATCCCCCAGCTCTTAAGGCCGTGGGCTAGGTGTGCGCGGGAGATGAAAGCAAACCCCAACAGGTGTGTGTGCGGGGGGTGGGGGGGAGGGTGCTGGCTCCCGCAACGCCGCTGGGATCCCAAGGGAGAAGGTGCACTCTTGGGGATGAAAGAAGATTCTAACTCCTTGACCTCCGCCCCTCAAAACGCATCGCCTGCTGCCCTGAGCAATAAAGTCCACTAGGAATTGCCTGGCCTCTTGGCTCAGGCCCCTGCGCGGTCTCTTACTAAGGGCCGCGGAGTGGGCGCCCAGGCTCATTAGACAGATAACCACCTCCAACCAAGACGAAGGAATCGGGCGGGAGGTGGGGATAATGACCTAGGAGGCCGTACCCCTCCCGCGTCTCCCGTGGCCAAGCCTACCCGTGGCTGAACAGAACTGCCCCCCCACCCCGCCTCTGCCCCGGGAGCGGGGCGCCGCTGCGGAGGCCCCTTCGGAAACCTTCCGCGAGGAGGACCCTCGCTAAGACCCTCGTTGGGTCCCGCTGTACCCCTTCCGTCGCCTCCAGGACTTGTCACTGCCCCCCCCCAGCCCCCATCCTCGCTCTTTTCCGGAGAGTGCCTGCGGAGAGGACCCCGAGCCCTCGTGCGTTCCAGCCCGCTTCTTTGCGCCTTTGAAATGCCCGAAAACGTTTCCATCCTTCAAATTGGCCTTGGGGATGGGTGCGGGAACGGCCGGGGTCTTAGTTGCGGGCAGTCTATGAGTTCCAGGGTCCTCGACTCTTGCTGTGGGGGTCGGGGTAAGGTTCCAGGTGCGGGGAGAGGGGTTGCGTACTTAACGCCCTGCACGCCTTCCCTTGGGTCCCTCGGCCTCGCGCCGTCGGGGCTGGTGGCGGGACACGGGTTTGGACCCGCTGGGGAGTTCTGGGCGTGCGGGGTGCTAGGGGCCCGACAGGCCGCGCTCTGTCCCCACGCCCCGCCGGGGTGCTCGAGCTAGGATCGCCTGCCCCGGGAGTCCTGGGACACGGGGCTGGGGACTGGGGTGCGGCCCCGCTGGGGAGAGAGGGGAGGCGAGAGCGCGCGCGCCGCGGGAACCTGAGCCTCGGCTCCGGAGCCGCGCCGCGCATTCCGCGCATTCCCGCCCGGCCTGGGTTCAGCCGCCACGTGGTCGCTCTGCGCGGCGCGCTTACCGTAAAGCTCAGAGGAGACGAGCACTCCCCAGCTTCGGAGCGCGTGCGGACCTCCCAGGGTGCGCCCGACGTGCCCACTCCTGGTGCACAGATAGAGGTAGCTCTTTTACGTAATAAGGAGAAGTACTGCTGGAGTAATGACACACTCATTTGTAAAGACAGGCAGGAAGGGTGCTCAGGCCCCGCTGGTATCTCAGTAGGGCGACTGTCCTTCTCAGGAACGTGACCGAACCGGACCGATGACCATTCTGCCTCCCCAGCAGTGACAGCGAAAAGGAGGAGCTGCAGCTGGCTGATAGCTTTCTTCTCCTTTTTCTGATTATTCCAAAGCAGTAGGTGGCTCAGTGCAATACCCTGTGAGACTGGGAAACAGAATCCATGACGTCCTTAGCGCATAGGAAACGTCCATAAAGCTGCCTGTACTATTTTAAAAAATCCTGAGGTGTGTTTTTCTGAGGATCAGGATAATAATCTACTTTTCAAGGATTCATGCAAAACCAAACCACTTTTCAAGATGCCAGGAAGTTTGCAAGCATATGTGTGAGGCTGCACAAGAGTATCACACACAGACCTACATCTGCCAGTAGCCATGCAACCCTGGACAAATCTCTCTCCCATCTGGAAAAGCGGGTATGACTGTGTGTCTCCTGAGGCTGTGGAGATGAGTAATTACGGTAATGTGTGTGAGGCGTTATTCATGTATTTGTTCTTGTGCCCAATGAAGGCCGCGTGATGCATGCTGTATGTGGAATTAATTAAACATTTCAGTTTATATTCGGAAAGAGGATTTAAAAATGGCTTTATAGTCCATAAATTCACTTTTATTTGGTGACTTCTCCTGAGCTGTCTGTGGACATGAGGTTTAAATCCTAGAACATGCATTAAAAAAAAAAGAAAAGTTTAACCACGTTAATCTTCCCTTCTTCCTTCTCAACATGCAAAAGGAGTAAAAAGGTTGATTAAAAAAGGAAGAGCATTAATTAAGGGCACAAGTGTCAAGGCGAGGATGAGGGTCAGAAACAAAAGGAAGGACCTCTGGGGTGTCAAGGGAAGGGGACAGCCTGAGGCCCTGCCCAGGTCTCTGGATGGCGGGGGGCCCAGGGCCTGTCGCCCTGTTCACAGAAGGGGGAGGCGATCACAAGTGAAACTGACCAAACGTGCGGGTCAGTGACACTGGCAGAAGCAAAGCGGCAGAAGTGTCAAGAAGCCGTGGAGCCCGAAGCCGCTGACGGTGTCAGTCCATGGCCAGGGCACAGTCTGCCCTCAGGGTCCCTGCAAGGAGGGAAGGGCGAGGGGAGGCTGGTTTAAACATTTAGCTACAGCTGGAGATTGCTGGGGAGAGAGGGCTCCTGGACCCCCAGTCTGGAGGTCATCCAGGTGCCCCCAGGACTCTGGTCATCCATTCTCCTTTGCTCCTTTGGACCAAGTTGTCTAATCACCTTTCTAACCCAAAGAGGAAGCTGGAAGCATCAGCTGGGAGGCTTCCGGGCAAAACGCAACCTTAGTGCTGGCAGCTCAGCCAACAGGCAAAAAAACGTTCCATGAGCTCCTGCGGAGTGAGATGGGTGAGCTCCTCCCTCCAACGTAAGCCTCAACCCTTCTTTGGCCTTTGGCGAGTCAGGCGGTGTATGAGCTTCCCAAGGCTGCTGTAACAGAGGACCACACACTGGGGGGCTTAAGACAACAGAAATGGATTCTCCCACAGTTCTGGAGGCCAGAGTCCAAGATCAAGTTGTTGGCAGGGCTCTGTTCCCTCTGCAGGATCCTGGGGAGAACGCTTCCTGCCTCTTCCAGCTGCTGGGGCTCCCATGTCCCTTGACTTGTGGCCCTATCACTCCAGTGTCTGCCCCCGTCTTTACAGGACCGTCTCTTCTCTGTGTGTCTTGTCCTCTTCTGTCTCTTATAAGGACACCCGTCATCTGATTTAGGGCGCACCTGGATAATCCAAGAAGATCCTTAACTTGATTACATCTGCAAAGACCTTATTTCCAAATCAGGTCGAATTCACAGGCTCTGGCCGTCAGGAGGTGACCATGTCTCTTGGGGGCCACCATTCAGCCCACTACAGAGGGACAAAGATGGTACAGGTCTTAAAGCTTAAACTAAGCAATCAAATAAGGTCTTGCTTTGTGTCAGGCCTTGTTAGATATTTAGGGGCAGGGGGACAGGGCCCAAAATGACGGAGTGATGGTCTCTGTCTTCCCGGGCTTTCCACTGGGGACCTGAGAAATAATGCCTGGACATTTTTTTTTTTTTTTAATGCAAGTTCCTGGCCAAGTCAGCAGGTGCCTTTTGCAGGAGACAACTATCCCTGTCCTGTTCACTCCTTTCCAGAGGTAGACAGGGAAAAATCACGAGCAGCACGATGGCAATTAGAATTTTAAGGAGGGGTAAAGAGAAAGGCTTCACCCGAGAATGAGGAAGGCAAAGAGGGAGGAGAGAATGTTCTAGATGTTTGAACAGCATAAGCGAAACCCTGAAAGGAGAAAGTGCAGGGTATGCAGTTGGCTGAAAAGCAAAGAATCTGAACGCTTTAAAGCAGATTGGGGGAAAATGGAGATACAGTCATTCTCAGTATCCATGGGGCACTGGTTCCAGAACCCCCTCAGATGCCACAATCCGAAGGGGCTCAAGTCCCTTATTTATAAAAGTGTAGTGTCTGCCTATAACCTACACACATCCTCCTGTATACTTTAAATCATCTCTAGATTACGTATAATACCGACAACACTGTCAGTGCTATGTAATAGTTGCTGTCTGGAGGCAAATTCAAGCTTTGCTTTTTGGAACTTTCTGGAATTTTAATTTTTTTGGAATATTTTTTGACCCGTGGTTGATTGAATCCACGATGGGGAACCCATGGATACGAGGGCTGGCTGTAAGGATAGTGTTTTTGTTTGTTTGTTTGTTTTTGTTTTGTTTTGTTTTGTTTTTCGGCTTGCGGGATCTTAGTTCCCTGACCAGGGATTGAACCCGCGTCCTCGGCAGTGAAAGCACAGAGTCCTAACCACTGGACCGCCAGGGAATTAATGCCCTGTAAGGATAGTGTTGCCCTCACAGAGTTTTCACGGAGACTAAACGAGTTAGGGTGGGTAAATCCAGGCACACAGGGAGTGAGGCCATATTAGCCAAGACTCACAATAAGTCTGGAAACTGTAGGAGCCCCTTCATTAAGTCACAACCAACTCATCTCCCCATGTTTTTCAATCAAAAGCTTCTGTAACTGCCAATAAGTTCAATCAACGTGAGATTAGCAAAGTGGTTATGCCGAGTTGATATCCTTCCAGACACAGAGGAAAATATCTGAGAGTTTCTTTTTATTGCTTTGTCCTGGGTGAATGTATGGTTTCCTCTGTGCTTTTAGAGGTAGGGAAAACAATAGGTCTCGGGATCCTTTGTCGCTTCCCAGACTGGGATTACGACAGCAGGAAGGGAGCCACTGAGGGTCACAGAGGGCAGAGAGCAGGGTCGGGGGGCCACGAGGGTGAGGTCAGAGTAGCTCTCTGGGAAGAGGAATCTGGCCTCACCCACCCCTTCCTTCTGCCTTTCCCCTTACTGGCTGATGAGGCCAAGCTCAGAATCCACCCACCAGCACATTCCCACGTAAGTGTCAAGGTCATAGAAAGAGGCTGTTTGGAAAGAGGAGATGATAGATAGGGAAGGTGGCAAGGAAGGTGTGATTGCGATGCAGGGGAGTGGGGGAGGAGGGGGGAGTCAAGCAATCTGGAAGGTGGGAGCAGAAAGGAAAGTTAGGAACGCACCCCGCAGGCCTCTTCCTGTACAGCCGCACAGCATCTTTACAGAAAACAACTAAGTCATTTTCACAGCAACCTCTGAGGACTGTCACTTCATCCCCATTTTACAGACGAGGAAATCGAGGCCCACAGCGTCATGAGCTCTGGTAGAACTGGGATACTTCCGGCTCTGACTCTAAAACCCAAGGGAAAAGGCGAATTATGAAGCCCCCAGAAATTGCAGCGTTCACCTATTTTAAAAACAGCTTTATTGAGATATAATTTACACATCATGAAGTTCACCCACTTAAAGTGTGTAAGTCAGTGATTTTCAGTATATTTGCAGAGCTGTGCAGCCATCGCCACTGTTTAATTTTAGAACATTTTCATCACCCCCAAAGAAACCCCAAACCCATTAACAGACACTCCCTTTTCTTCTACCCCTCACCCCCTTCCCCAGCCCCAGGAAACCTAATCTGTTCTCTGTGTCTATGGATTTGCCATTTTGGATGTTTCCTGTAGATGGACTCCTCCGATATGGGTTCTTTTGTGTCTTCTTTCATTTAGCATGACGTTTCCAAGATTCATCTATGTTTTGTAGCACACATCAGTACTTCATTCCTTTTTGTGGCTGAGTGATAGTTCACTGTATGGATGTACCACATCTGATGTATCCATCTGGGTTGCTTCCATGTTTGGACTGTGAGAATAATGCTGTTCTGAACATTTATGTTTTCATTTCTCTGTGTGGCAGGGATCACCTTTACTATGCAATCAGGTGGAGGGTCACTCTTGGGGGTTTTTGCTCTCTGGGACCCAGGAGGAGACCTGGATGTGTCTAAAGAGGGTTTCTCAGTGGTTTCAAACCTCCTGCCTTGCCCTTCTTTCTCTTGCCCTCTCTCTTTCACCTTTTCTCCTACAGCGTCCACAGGGAGGTCCTAAAGCATGGAACCATAAGCAAATATGCACCAGAAATGCTTTTTTTGCATGACATTAAGAAACTCAATAGGACGGATACGTGTCCTAATTAGGCATGCACAGTGAAGATCAGGGTGAGGGTGGGGCGTTCCTCGAGACCCTGGAAAGGCATCCAGGGTGTGTCAGCTCTGACTTTTACCCAATAAACCCCGTACCTTTAACACCCCAGGAGTAACCCAGGGGGTTCAACCTGTCAAAAGAGAGAATAATCCTAAACAAGCTTCCAGACTTGAGAGGGAGGAAGGGGAAAAGTCTGGAAGTATGTCCAAGATTATTCTCTCTTTTGACTGGTAGGTCTGGACCTGCAGAGCCCCCAGGGCAGCTGACTCACCTTGGAACAGAAAGCTTATCACCGCACCCCGCGTGGTGCGGGAGTTGGCGTGTGTCCGCGCAGAGGCCCCCTGCTTTGTCTCCTCTGCCACAGAGGCGATAATGAGCTGAACTGGGGACTGGTGATGGTCAGGATCAGCGGAGGTGGAAAATCCCTTCTGTGGGACTGGCAGGGCATCCAGGCTCAGGGGTAGCAATGGCTGAGGTCACAGGCTCTGGTGACAGGGTCTGGGCTATGGCAGTCGTGCTGCAGGTCTGGTGTGGGGGACGGTTTGGGCCCCTCCTGAGACAGGATCGGAGCATATGGTCTGGTTGGGATTCACGTTGCCCTACCTCCCTTGTTGCTGCCTGTTTTCTCCATCTGGTTTTCCTTTTCTGCTTAAATCCATCAGCATTGGTTTCGGTTGCGTTAGACCAAAAACTAGGATGAGGAGGGCACCTTGACTGAGGACATTTGCAGCTTGCACGAAGACCTATGACATCACTCCCAAATATGAAACTTACAAGAGTCACCCTAGAAACAAGCTCACGTCCAATAAAAA
Source organism: Physeter macrocephalus (assembly GCF_002837175.3). NCBI lineage: Eukaryota > Metazoa > Chordata > Mammalia > Artiodactyla > Physeteridae > Physeter > Physeter macrocephalus. The sequence goes on along the minus strand of NC_041231.1, from coordinate 674,986 downwards.
GGGACGGTAGATTATTAAGGACTAATTAATGGATTATTAACATCCCAATAATAAGGGACAGTATATTCCGAGAATGAAACAAAGCAAGATACAAACGTACAGTACTGCATTAGCTCAACTGTAGGACTTACGTAGTTGATTTGAAGGACATATGACAAAATGGAAGGAGCTGAGCCTTGGGGAGGTGACAGGGGTGATTTTTTTCCCCTTCCTTCTATATTCTATCACGTGCTTTCCATATACTGTATCCTCTTATGAACAAATATTATCTTAAACCCAGAAAAAAGAATCCAACCAGAGACAACTCCAAAAGATACAAGGGCATTTTCCAGGCCCCCAGGTCCCCTGCTGTCCTTGGGACACCTGAGCCAGACCCCCTGTGGTTCATCAGGCAGTAGCCACATGGGGTCCTCCGCATCATGGAGGAGCATCCCAGGTACAAGCTCAGGAGGAGACTAAATTCTCACATGACTCCAGCAGACAAAGGGGTGGGAGGCTGGTGTTTTAGGGCAGAGTTTAATGGGTCTCAGGGTAAACAACGCTCGTGAACACATAGCCAGTGTGAACATCACTGGGTAGTGACTGACCATTTCGGAGCGGACGAGGCCCAGACCTTGCCTCCTAAGATGCAGGGCATTGGCTGAAAGCAGGAGGAAATGTAAAGAGGAACCAACAGATAGAGCCTAACGTGCCAAATGATCTCTCCTCTGTGACCAGCAAGGCTGGTGCTGAGAGCGTGAGTAAGAAGCAATCGGGGCAGCTGTCTTCTCCTTGATGTGGACTTGGAGCACGTTATCTCTGAGAATTCTGTGGTCCTTGGGAGGCACATGTGTGTGCTGATCCAGCAGCTGCCTGCTGTCTACTAGGACAAATAAAGGGGGCTAGACCTAGAGTGTCCCACCCCTGGATTGTATACACATAGACATTGTAGAGACAGACTCACTCAAGGAGAGACTGCTGGGGGAGGAGGCTGTGGGGCAGGTATCACTGTGTCCTCTGAGATCCATTCCCTACAGAAATGGAATTTTTAACTAGGTACCTACTATTCACCTAAAGACTACATTTCCCAGCCTCCCTTGCTGCTGTACGGCCATTTGACCAGTCCTAGCCAATAGGCTGTGAGTAAGAGTGATGACTGAAACTTCCAGGTTGGGACATTAAAAGGTAAAGGCATATAGCAAGGTTGCAGGATACAAGGTTAATATACAAGAGTCAGTCGTGCCTACCTATGTACCAGCCATGAACAGAATTTGAAATTAGAAAAACAATATTGTTTACATCAGCACTCCCACTCCCCCCCAAATAAAATACTTAGGTATAAATCTAACAAAATTTGTACAAGATCCGTCTGAGGAGAACTACAAAACTCTGATGAACAAAATCAAAGAGCAAAATCAATAAATTCCATGTTCACAGAGAGGAAGACTCAATCTTGTCAAGATGTCAGTTCTTCCCAACTTGGTCTATAGAGTGCTATCTGATCAAAATCACAGCAAGTTATTTTGTAGATTTTGACAAACTGATTCTAAATTTTATATGGAGAGGCAAAAGGCAACACAATATTAAAGGAGAACAAAGTTTGAGGACTGACACTACCCGACTTGAAGGCTTACTGTAAAGCTGCATCATCCAGTGGAACCACCATTGTGAATAAGATGCTCGTTGATACTGTCATCATCACCTGGCTTGACGTTAGGACTGTTACACGGCCCTGGATGTAACTGCTTCCCTTTCCCACTCACCCTGTGGGCCCCACCTGAGGACTCTATCTCATGATGCCACTCCAAGCTCAGGTACTCTCAGTGGCTCCCCAAGGCTCCCTGAAGACATTCTCAAACCACTAGCCTGGCATTCCAAGACCCTCTTTGCCCAAGTCAACTCCTCCTCCCTTACCTCTCATTCCTCCTATAAAACCTTCACATTGCACCACTCCCCTATTTCTGCCCTCGGCATTCAGCCTCCTTTGCAGTGGCGTCCCCCCGCCCCAAGTGCATTACAGCATTACCCAAATGCTGTGCAACCCCTTCACAAAGCCTGCTGTGCGGTCAACTGCATGGCCACCTCCGACCGCGGGCACTTCTCACGCAGAGGGGGCCGCCCACATTGCTGGGCTAAAGTGTTATTTCCTTTAGAGTCTATAACCCTCCGACGCGTCCCACCACCACCCCGGACTTCCCAGGAGCTCAGGGGGAAAAGGGACCCCAGGTTGGCCTCCCAGGGAAGCCGTCTCTTTGGAAGTCTTTAGAGTTTGGAAAACTCACTTTGAGTTTTGATGCAGGGGTGGGATGCAGGGAGGGAGGGGGTCTGCCCGCAAAGGGAACTCTGGAACTCACGCAAACACCCAGAGCTCATAGATTCAAGCGCCTCGTGATCGGATGCGCAGACAGAGGCAACGAGGGACGCGTGAACGCGGAGCTCGCAGGGGACCTCTTGGGATGGAGCCTGGGCTGGCGGCCCTCCCGGGCTCTCAGCTTGGCATTTTGCTGTTGCTGTTCTTGTTCTGTCTGCCGTCCGACTCTAGCTTGCCATGCACAAAACCTCCTCAAAAGAACACGAACGGGAAAATTAGAGGGAGGCTGCCGAGGAGCTTTGCAAAGTTGGAAAAGTGAGCGTGCTGCTTGTTGCAGAGTGCCTGGCCCATCCCCAGGGTCCTGATTAAGGGGAATTGGTGCTTGTGAGGGCCTTGAGCAAGAGGCCTCTGATTAGAGACAATTTTGTGGCTTTGGCCTGTAATTTGGATTCGGGGGGTCAGACACAGTTAATGTGATAAACTCGCAAACCTCTGCTGGTGACCAGACGTGGAGTACGGCCCCCACAGGCAGCCATCAAGGCTGGTGGCACACGCACTCGGCTCCTGTGTGGCTGGGACAGGCCGGGAAGGCGGAGCCTCCACAGGCAGTGGAAACTGGTCCTTTCGTGGCTGCCTTCGGAAATCTGGAAATAAAAGTCATTGGTCTTGTTTGCCATGTTGCTCTAAACGCACGCTGATGGCGGGCTTGATTTTTTGCTGGACGTGGGTCTTTGAGGTTCTCCGTGTCCTAGACCGTGAACTTTTGAAGGCAGGAGGGGAAGCATAAAACGTACCCTGTCCTGGGGCCATGCACGCTGAGGGGCTTTGCACTGATGTGTTGGACCAAGGAATGAGGAATGAATGGGATAAAGGCGAAAAGATGTGTCTTTGGCTTGAAGAGTGATGGCCTTCAGGTCATTTCAGGGTGGGGTTTGCCCCAGGAGGTCTTCCTGATGGCCAAGGTCATTCGAATGTCGCCAGAACACATGGGTCCTTTCTGGCTAATGACCGCTTCGGTACCTTTCTCTTGCTTCCTGAATCCTCAAGGTCAGGCTACTGAGAAGACAGATACATTTTAAGTGTGTGTTTGTGTGTGTTAAATGTTGTGGGAAAGTCGGGAGGCATGGGATGGAAGTGGTTGGATGGGGTGAGGGATGGATGGATGGGAGGGGGAGATGGAGCGAAGGTTGGGGGTGGAGTGGAGGAATCACCGTCCACGGCCATGGGTGTCCACCCTCTCGGTCCCTGCAGGGTCCCCTGGGCTGCATTCACCACCATTGCCTTGTGAACATATGTGATATGTGGGTGAGTCTTCCATGCTCTGGTTTTACACTTACATTTCTTTGGTTCAACTCCCCACCCCTGCCAGTGACCAACGTAGGGTGAATTCCCTTTTTGCCTCCATGTGGATATTTTCGACCAGGAATGCTTCCCAGGAAACTGAAGGCAAACAAATCAGCAGACTATGAGACCGAATAAGACATGAATGAGTTTATACAGGGCTAATTTCCGATCCTAACTCAAAGAAAGACCTAATCAGGGGTCAGTTGGCTGAGCCGACACCATCGATGGGGGAGCAGCCTTCTGTTTCTTCCCCTTTCCGAAGGTTAACCAAGATACGCACACATCTAGCGCTAAGTATACCTTCCGGTTTGCCTGCAGCAGGACATGTGATTTTTGATAACATCTCTGGACAAGACGATAATGGAGTCCGGTTGGTTTTCCCAACGAGACAGGGACCCCTGGGCGATGGCAACTGAGGAAATGGGGCTTTAGTGACAAGCCACAGGGCTCTAGTGCTGTTCAACTCTTTCTCAATGATTTCAATTAGAAGTTGAAAAAGCCCTGCTTGTCTGCGTGGCAGACGATAGGCAACTTCCACTCAGATGATTTCTTCCTAAATACAGCTGAATTGGACAACATTTCCTATGCTGGAGTAAATTCAGGTTCTTTCAAAGTTTTCACTTTTATAAATAAAATCTTTATACAAAATACTTCTCTTATTTTCAGTCTGATTTCCAGTACCCTAGTGCTCTGTGGGATGTTAGTAAAGTCACCACAAGGAAGATTCTGGGGACCGATTAATTGGGTAAATGCTACGTACTCTTGGAGATTTGTGGTACACCCTTGTGTGTAAAGGCTCTGAAAAGCCCTGCAGTGTAGAAACATGCTTGTTTGACAGGGTTCCAGAAATTTTCTTCAGAAACACTGCCTCAGGACATGTTTTCCAACATGATATAAAAGAATATAAATAGTTGGTCTCTTTTTCTCAATAAGACAAAAAGTGCTGTCAGAATACTCTCCAGACACAACCAGATTATGGCAGGCAGTAGAAAGATACTCTTTTCCCTCAACTCCTCCAACACAGAGTCTTATCATTTTGGTTCTTTCGGCTGGATTCACAGGGGTATGATAATCCTCTCGTATTGTTTAGAGTTTTATTTCTTTAATTGCTAGTGAAGAAGCTTTGCGTTTTCCCATGTGACAATGTGTTACCTAAATTTTCTGGCATATAAATTTAATTTCTTTTTTTTCTCTGATCACTTATTAAGTTGAAACTGGATATCCATCTTGTATATTTTATACCGATACCTTATATACATGGAGACTTAACTTTTTATTTGTTCAGTACACATTTTCCCAATGCTGCCGCTCTTTTAAAAATTTTATCATGCGTATGATTATGAGAGGTTTAAATTGTTTGTTTGTTTGTTTGAACATATTCAAACCCTCCGTCTTGTCTTCAGTGAGATGTTTCCATTTCTTTAGTCAGAATTTGTTTCCTTTACATGGATGGGAAAAAATGCTCTTCTATTTTCTTCCGGCTTGTTAAAACAAATCTGAAAAAAATGAAAATGTGTGTTTCCTCATCATACAAGCAATGTATGTTGTGGAAAATAAAAATAAACAAACATAAGAAAAATATAAGGACCTGCAATCTCACCACCCAGATAGCACTGATAATATTTTTGGTAGATCTTTTTGGACTTTTCTGTGTTTATATACAAGCTCAAAATTTTTTAACTTTAGTTTTTTCAAGTGTACATACCCTTGCACACGTACGTATATGCATACATGCGCACAGGCGCACATACACTCTTCCACTGGAATTTTGGAATTTTACAATTTATCACGTTGCTAAGAGCACCAGTAAGAAGCCTTTGACCTTTATGAAATTTGACGGTGTGCAGGAAACCGGCTCTGCAGGAAGGAAAGCCCGGATTCGTGGTTCTTGCTGGCCCCTGTGGCGTAAATACTCTCAGTGTGGCTGGCGGGGCTGAACTCAAGCTCTCCAAGATTTGTCAAATGGCTTGTGAATTTCCTGAATATGTAACATTTGGCTCTAGCCCACTAGTCCGTCATCTTTATTCTGTTTCTTCTTCCTCAAGAGCAGAATAAAGTTCCACTTTTTTGCCTTCCTTTTTTTTCCCCTCCTAGTAGGGTCTTATCATGTGTTTTGTAGTCCCAGGTAAATGGATACTCAATTATTTGATTTTTAAAATTGCTTTTGAAATCTCTTTTATCTTACATGCATTTTCTGGTTGCCTGATACTCGTATAAGACACAGTTGGTAAACACGGTTTTCTTACGTACCGTAACTTCCAGAGTTAACTTACTAGCACTTCTGGTTGCTTTCCTAGGTTTATACTCATGACCACAACACAGCTGATGTTGTATGTCTGCTCTTCCTGCATTTGTATGTCATTTCTTTTCCTTATCAAATAGCTTTCGCCAATATTTCTAGTTTTATTTAAAATTAGGATTGATGACTGGATAGGATGCATCACAGAATGATGGTGATTTTTAATGCTCATGACTTATTACTTAAGTAATATTGGCTTTTGGTTTTAAATCCACAATCTTCATCATGTGTAGAATACAAAATCTGTTTAGTTATACGGATTTTTAGATAGTGATTTTTTTCAAACGGCTCCTTGACGTCTACTGAGATAATGAAATCACATTTTACTGTTTCTTGTGCTAATACGATAAATCATTTTCCTACTTTATCGCCACCAACTTATTCATGGGATAAACCCTACTTGGCTGCTGTAGACACTTTCTTCTTTGAAGTGCTGAGAGTCTCTGCTCGTATTTGGGACTTTAAAA
>NC_041231.1:666164-668086 GCF_002837175.3 Physeter macrocephalus | reverse complement strand
CCGGGGATGGAACCCGCACCCCCTGCAGTGGAAGCACCGAGTCTTAACCACTGGACCGCCAGGGAAGTCCCCTAGCGTGACCTTTGCCTTCATCCTGGAATGTTGAAGGGATGCAGAGAAGAGGCTGTCCAGGGTAAGTGGCCCGGATCCAGACACAGGCCCCAGCCTGCCAGCTGGCCTCTCCTGCTGTGTTGAGGTTCCCAGCGGCGCTGACAGTGACAGGACAGCTGTGCCAGCCTGGGCTGGTGCGCCTCGGGGCTCCAGGGATGTGGACCAGGAAGGGAGAGTTGGGGACAGGGCAGTCTCCGGTCCACATGGCAAAGTATTAATATCTGTTCCTTCCGGAAGGGGATGTGTGGGTGTGATTCCTTGCTCTCATGCGTTGGCAGTATCTCCTGCTGTAAGACAGAAAACATTCTGCTGTATTAATACAGTGAAGTTCACTGGGGCTCTTTTGCGGTCCTCATAATTCCTGATTTTCCACGAGTTTATTGCTGGCGTGCCTCCTTGCACCTGAAGCAGGTCTGGCCTCTCTCCCAGCTTCACCTGGGGGTGGTTTGCTCACAAGGCAGGTAGATTTGCCAGCAGTGGGGAGGCCATTCATCAGCAGTGGCCCTTCAGCTCCAGGCACTTTTGCCAACTCTGCGGGGCTGCTGACCTGATTGACTTCAGGGAAATATCCAGAGGAACGGCTTGGCTCTCTGTTGGCAAGGTTCACACCATTCTCATGGTGGTTTTCAAACTCTGGTCTGGAGCCCTCCACCCCTCAGGGCCAAAGGGAGGAAGAAGAGGGTTGAAAGGCTTTATCCACGAACCTTTCCTGTGTGTTTACATTTGAAGAAAAAGGTCCCCATCTTTAGAGATGTTAGGAACCCTCTGATCGAGCGACCTGGGGGAGATGCTTCGTTTCCAGGGGCCACGGTCAGCCTTTGGGAAATGATGGTAGCTGTGTCTTCATCAATTACTCCAGCTGCTGCTTCGGGGCGACTCCAAGGTGGGAGAGCCAGAGCAGTGCGTTGAGGCTGCACCCACACCCCCCTGGGTTGGGTGGAAGGTAGGAGCTGGGGGTATGCCCTGCGAGGGTGCCCCAGGGCAGGGGGCGCAGTGACCCCACAGGCAGCCTCGCCCTTCCTTTCTTGTTGTTTCTGCAGGTGTGGTTGTGTGGGTGAGCAGCTATTTCCCTGTTGCGTCTGGGAAGCTTTGAAAGTTGGTCTCTGGGTGTGAGATTTAGCACCAGCTGCAGTGGATACGTCTTTTATTTCCTTAAACATATTTTAAGCAATTATTAGAGCAGATGACAAACATACAGAAGAGACACAGGCGAGAAATCCCTGGCGGTCCAGTGGTTAGGACTCTGTGCCTCCACTACAGGGGGCATGGGTTCGATCCCTGGTAACAACATTGTAAAGCAATTATACTCCAATAAAGATGTTAAAAAAAAAACTAACTAACCTTGCCTTTACGAAGTCGTCATATGCTGTAACTCGGACTTTGCTTTTCATGAAATAATACTTCATTTATAAGATTATACGTGTATCCCTGATTTTCCCAAGTGTCGGCCTCTCTATGCCCTTAAAAAGATTTAATGCACGGAGTTTTGGTTTCTTTCTCCTTGTGCAAGCACACACTGTTGCTCAGAGTGAAGTACAATAATGCTGCTGAAAGTGAAATGTCAGAGACGTTGGGCTGGGGTATCAAACGCAGTGGGAAGAGGAAGGATGGAAATCCACATTCTTGGAGGACTGCTGCTGGCCTGTGGCTGCGGTTGGGAAGGTACAGAGTATGTTCCTGCATTGCAGACCTAATGTGAGTTATGGGTAACGTGCATACTTTATTTGACAGGAAACAGATCTTATGAATGGCGATGACATGTGCTCTAGGCCCTCCCCCACCACTCACTCACACACACCCACACACACACA
>NC_041231.1:659296-661721 GCF_002837175.3 Physeter macrocephalus | reverse complement strand
TTTTTTTTTTTTTTTTTTTTAATTTTTGGCTGTGCCGTGCAGCATGCGGGATCTTAGTTCCCCGACCGGGGATGGAACCCGCACCCCCTGCAGTGGAAGCACCGAGTCTTAACCACTGGACCGCCAGGGAAGTCCCCTAGCGTGACCTTTGCCTTCATCCTGGAATGTTGAAGGGATGCAGAGAAGAGGCTGTCCAGGGTAAGTGGCCCGGATCCAGACACAGGCCCCAGCCTGCCAGCTGGCCTCTCCTGCTGTGTTGAGGTTCCCAGCGGCGCTGACAGTGACAGGACAGCTGTGCCAGCCTGGGCTGGTGCGCCTCGGGGCTCCAGGGATGTGGACCAGGAAGGGAGAGTTGGGGACAGGGCAGTCTCCGGTCCACATGGCAAAGTATTAATATCTGTTCCTTCCGGAAGGGGATGTGTGGGTGTGATTCCTTGCTCTCATGCGTTGGCAGTATCTCCTGCTGTAAGACAGAAAACATTCTGCTGTATTAATACAGTGAAGTTCACTGGGGCTCTTTTGCGGTCCTCATAATTCCTGATTTTCCACGAGTTTATTGCTGGCGTGCCTCCTTGCACCTGAAGCAGGTCTGGCCTCTCTCCCAGCTTCACCTGGGGGTGGTTTGCTCACAAGGCAGGTAGATTTGCCAGCAGTGGGGAGGCCATTCATCAGCAGTGGCCCTTCAGCTCCAGGCACTTTTGCCAACTCTGCGGGGCTGCTGACCTGATTGACTTCAGGGAAATATCCAGAGGAACGGCTTGGCTCTCTGTTGGCAAGGTTCACACCATTCTCATGGTGGTTTTCAAACTCTGGTCTGGAGCCCTCCACCCCTCAGGGCCAAAGGGAGGAAGAAGAGGGTTGAAAGGCTTTATCCACGAACCTTTCCTGTGTGTTTACATTTGAAGAAAAAGGTCCCCATCTTTAGAGATGTTAGGAACCCTCTGGTCGAGCGACCTGGGGGAGATGCTTCGTTTCCAGGGGCCACGGTCAGCCTTTGGGAAATGATGGTAGCTGTGTCTTCATCAATTACTCCAGCTGCTGCTTCGGGGCGACTCCAAGGTGGGAGAGCCAGAGCAGTGCGTTGAGGCTGCACCCACACCCCCCTGGGTTGGGTGGAAGGTAGGAGCTGGGGGTATGCCCTGCGAGGGTGCCCCAGGGCAGGGGGCGCAGTGACCCCACAGGCAGCCTCGCCCTTCCTTTCTTGTTGTTTCTGCAGGTGTGGTTGTGTGGGTGAGCAGCTATTTCCCTGTTGCGTCTGGGAAGCTTTGAAAGTTGGTCTCTGGGTGTGAGATTTAGCACCAGCTGCAGTGGATACGTCTTTTATTTCCTTAAACATATTTTAAGCAATTATTAGAGCAGATGACAAACATACAGAAGAGACACAGGCGAGAAATCCCTGGCGGTCCAGTGGTTAGGACTCTGTGCCTCCACTACAGGGGGCACGGGTTCGATCCCTGGTCAGGGAACTAAGATACCCCGCAAGCCATGTGGCATGGCCCCCCCTCCAAAAAAGAAGCACAGGCATAAGGATTCTCACTTGGTCACAGCCCAACTTCACCAGTTCTCACATATGGCAATTCCTACCCCTGTCCATCCTTCCCCCACTTCCAGTGGTTTTGAAGCAAATCCCAAAAAAGAAGCACAGGCATAAGGATTCTCACTTGGTCACAGCCCAACTTCACCAGTTCTCACATATGGCAATTCCTACCCCTGTCCATCCTTCCCCCACTTCCAGTGGTTTTGAAGCAAATCCCAACAAGATAAAAGATAAAAGTGCATTGGTAAATATTTCAGTATCTATCGCCAAAAGATAGCAGCTCTTGCCATTCAATTAAAAAATAGTTTTCTAACTTTGACTATAAATTGTGTGCATGTTATTTTTTTTTATTTCTTATTTTTTTGCGGTACGCGGGCCTCTCACTGCTGTGGCTTCTCCCGTCGCGGAGCACAGGCTCCGGACGCGCAGGCTCAGCGGCCATGGCTCACGGGCCCAGCCGCTCCGCGGCACGTGGGATCTTCCCGGACCGGGGCACGAACCCGCGTCCCCTGCATCGGCAGGCGGACTCTCAACCACTGTGCCACCAGGGAAGCCCTGTTCATGTTATATTTGAAACAGTTGTTTTCAGGCCCCTGCAAAAAGTCTCATCCTGATGAATGATAACATACAATACACCTTATAGTTATATTTCCATGTGTATCGGTGAAGCAATGCATAGAATTTAATTTGAATCACAAATAAAGTTGGTGATTTGACATTAATAAAAGACAGCAGCGGGGCTTCCCTGGTGGCGCAGTGGTTAAGAATCCGCCTGCAGATGCAGGGGACGCGGGTTCGTGCCCCGGTCCGGGAAGATCCCACGTGCCGCGGAGCGGCTGGGCCCGTGAGCCATGGCCGCTGAGCCTGCGCGTCCGGAGCCTGTGCTCC
>NC_041231.1:653691-659110 GCF_002837175.3 Physeter macrocephalus | reverse complement strand
TGGGCCCGTGGGCCATGGCCGCTGAGCCTGCGCGTCCGGAGCCTGTGCTCCGCGACGGGAGAGGCCACAGCGGTGAGAGGCCCGCGTACCGCGGAAAAATAAATAAATAAATAAAAAGACAGCAGCTCTTTTAGAAAATAACCACGATATCATGTGACACCTAAAAGCATTTAATAGTAATTCTTAAGATTATGAAGTAACAATTGTTTAAAAGGGGTCCTTAGTGTGAATGCAGAACTAGGGCCACATCGGGGGAAGGGAGTAATGCATCCACCCGCCCACCTGAATTACATATCTGAGGAGAGAAGGTTTAGATGCGTGAGTGTTAAATAGATAGCACTTCTGTTTCATGAGACAGTGGTGTTTTTGTGACAGCTTTATTGGGAGATAATTCACATCCCATCCCATCCACCCACCTCAAGTGTACATGTCAGTGATTTTAGTATATTCACACATATGTGCAGCTGTGGCCCCCATCACTTTTGGGACATTTCATCACCCCCAAAAGAAACCCTCCTCTCCTTAACCCCCACCTCCCCCTGGCCCTAGGTAACCACTGCTTTCTGTCTCTGTGGATGTGCCTGTTCTGGACCTTTCTCATGGATGGAGTCATACAATACGTGGCCATCTGTGTCTGGCTGCCTTCACTCAGCATTATGTTTTCAAGGTTCACCCGTGCAGTGGTGTGTGTTGGCACCTCATCCCTTTGTATTGCCTGTAAATAGCATCCTGTTGTATGGATAGGGCATATGTTGTTTACCCCGTTCACCAGTGGGAGGATGTTCGGGCTGCTTCCACTTTTTGGTTATTATGAATAATGCCGCCGTGAACATCATTTACAGGTTTGTGTGCAGACACATGTTTTCATGAGCCTGAGCCTAGGAGCGGAATTGCCGGGTCGTGTGGTAACTCCACATTGGACCGTTTGAGGAGCTGCCAGACTTTTCCAAAGGGGCTGTGCCATCTGACATCCCGGCCAGACGTGCACGAGGGTTCCGATTTCTCCACAACCTCTCCAGCGCCTGTTATCGCCCGTCCTTTTGATTATGGCCGTCCTGGTGGGTGTGAAGTGGTATTTTACTGCAGCTAAGCTCTGCATTGTCCTGGTGGCTGCAGGGGGCAGTATTACAAGGCTGAATGTTTCCAAGTGCGAGGCTGTGGATGCCAAAATCGAGGGTGGAATTTTCACTCGATAGATTTGCAGAGGGAGCTTCTCAAGCCCTTGCCATCCGGTTCACTAAGTCCTGCTTCTGGCTCCAATCAGGGGAGGCCGGCTCACGACAGTCATCCTGGCTCCTGCAAAACTAGAGAAACAAATTGTCCGCCTGGAGGGCACTGAGGACTCTTCTGTTTGGTTTTTAGTCTGAACCAATCAAAACAAGCAAATCACTAGTTAAATTTAGAGTTTTTTCGGTTTTTTAAAAAATAATTTTTAGGGACTTTCCTGGCAGTCCAGTGCTTAAGACTCCGCGCTTGCACTGCAGGGGGCACGGGTTTGATCCTTGGTGGGGGAACTAAGACCCCACACGCCACATGGTGTGACCAAAAAATAATAATAATAAAAATAAAATAATTTTTATTGGAGTACAGTTGATTTACAATGTCATGTTAGTTTCTGCTGTACAGCAAAGTGAATCAGTTATACGTATACATATATCCACTCTTTTAGATTCTTTTCCCATGTAAGTCATTACAGAGTATTGAGTAGAGTTCCCTGTGCTATACAGTATAGGCCCTTATTAATTATCTGTTTTTCAGAGAGTTCTGACAAAGGCCTCCAGAAACGGAGGCTGTAAATATCCTTGTCTGTGTGCCCCTGCACGGCAGAGGTTAGCTCCCCGAGCAAACACCGGACACATACCTTTGGAGAGAATTGGCTACAAACACTATATTTAATCTACTGCCATTAATAATCCCTTCCTGTTCTGCACAATGCCCTTGAAAGATGTTAAAAATCATTGAGGGACTTCCCTGGTAGGGCAGTGGTTAAGAATCTGCCTGCCAATGCAGGGGACACAGGTTCGAGCCCTGGTCCGGGAAGACCCCACATGCCACGGAGCGACTAAGCCCGTGAGCCACAACTACTGAGCCTGTGCTCTAGAGCCCGCGTGCCACAGCTACTGAAGCCCACGTGCCTAGAGCCCGTGCTCCGCAACAAGAGAAGCCACCGCCATGAGAAGCCCATGCACCGCAACGAAGAGTGGCCCCCGCTCGCTGCAACTAGAGAAAGCCCGCACGCAGCAATGAAGACCCAACACAGCCAAAAATAAAAATTAATTAATTAATTTTAAAAAATCACTGAAAGGGTAGCCAATCACATAATTTTATTTGCTGTGATGCGTGCTGTGCAGAATTCTTATCTTTGTAAGACCTGCTTCGTGTTCACCCCAAGGCTTTGATGGGGGGAGGGGTTGAGTTAGCCTTCAGGTTCTGGAAGAATCTTAAGCGCCACCTTGGGTAGCTTTTCGAGAAATGGATTCCAGCTGTTGGTTTAAAATGTCTTCAACATTTTAAATTTACCTGTAGGGAGCTTTTGCTTAGAGATCGTGCTGCTTTCAAATGGGATCTGTCTTCATAATTAGCCAGGCTGTGGACGTTTGCTCTGTGCCAGGTAAATAATGTGTAATTTTTTTTGTTTGTTTTTGCCCACGCCTCACGGCTTGCAGGATCTTAGTTCCCTGACCAGGGATCGAACCCCGGCCCTCAGCAGTGAAAGCACAGAGTTCTAACCACTGGACCGCCAGGGAAGTCCCAAATAACGTGTAACTATTCCTGAATGCTGGGCAGATGGCTCCAGGCCAAGGTTCCAGGACTGGGGTGCAGTTTCGCCGACTTGCTTTTTTCTTTCAAGGTCATCCGAGCAGAGCTCTCGGGTGCCCATCCCAGCGACTCCCTCTGCTCCAGCATCTCCACGTGGGTGCCCCGGTCCACCCCGGGGTGAACGCCCCACTCGCAGCCCTCCCCGCGCTGTGGCTCTTGTGTGGGTGGAGGCTCCGTGGAGCCCACACGGTTCAGACCCCAGCCCCAGGGTGCCTCCGAAACCTGTCTGGAGTGGGTCACCCTCCCCGTCCCCACTGTTCCCACTCTGGGCCATGCTCTCCTGGAAGACTACCCCAGCTTCGTACTGGTCTCACTCCCTCACCCCACCTGCCCCTGGCTCCATACAGCAGCCCGAGTGGTCTTCTTTAGAACAGACGCAGACACAGGAACTGACGCCCCCGACTCACAGCCCTTGGAAACTTTCCCATCGCCTTTAGCATGAAACCCGACTGCCTCTGGGACTTCCCTTTCTGAATTTAGCGCCCACCTTGACCCCAGCCACCCTGCACCTCCAGCCCTTTCACAGGTCTGCTTTCAGGCCTGAAAGTCTTGCCCTCCGGCCGATCCTTCTGCTGGGCTTCCATGTCACCTGGGAGGTCCCCTCTGTCACTCCCTCTTCTTTCTGCCCCCTGTCTGAGCTGCAGGAGAGCAGGGGGACCTCCATCCTCCCCACGGCTGGCACGTAGGAGGAAGTCAGCACTCGCTTGTTGAACAAACCAGTGAGTGAAAGTTGAGATCATTTGTCCTGATTTGATGAAGACTAAGCTAGTTTGACTTTTGTAACTGGGTATCTCTGAAACCGCCCTACCCTTGATTTTGACGGGCCTGACGTCTGCCCCCAGTAGGCTTATTACATGGGTAAAAAAGGGAAAAACAGCACGCAATGGGGATACACACACACACACACTCACAATTTTGGATTTTTATTCTGGCTTATTCTGGATTTTTAGCTCCTCTTTATCCACGTGTGCTTGGTGGCACACGGTTTAGGAGGAGGTGGTGCCATCACCCGCCTTCAGAAGGTGGCAGAGGGGCTGGTGGGGGGGAGGCCAAGAGGGAAGAGGTGAGTCGGGAGCCCGCCAGGGAAGAAGGTGAAGGGAGACCAGATATGCCCAGCAGGGGAAACGAAATGCACTTGCCTTTGCCGGGCAGGGAAGCCCGCAGGGAGGGCCAAGCCTGCAGCGGGGGAATGTGATCCTGGCTGTTGACGGCAGTTTGGTTTCTACAGCCTCTGAGGAGGAAGGCCCGGCCTGTCTTGTCAACACCCCACCTCCCCGAGGGTTCTGTGCGTCTGGTTTTCATGGAGTCCTGTGTGGAGCCTGAAGGGGTTTCTCGGGCAGCAGCCCCATGCGCACCAGAGTCCAAAGTGTTTGGTGTTGGTCCTGTTTTCCCACCGTTGATCCCTGAAGATAAGGGATCAGGGGCCATTGTGGACGCATGTGTGGACATTCCGTGCCAGCCTCTAGGCTGGCTGGTGGGCGGGAATGGGTTTTGCCTCCCATTTGCAGGGCAAGTCGCTAAACCGCCCCGGGCTTCGCGGGTCAGCCGGGTGTAGACTGGGCGGCGGAGCTCGGTGGGATGGCGGGGGGTGGAGGGAGGAGAGAGGGGTTCCGGCTCCTGGACTCTGCTGATCACCCAGCGCCTCTAAGCGGAGGCCGCAGTTGTCTGTATCTAGCTGGACCAGCAGGGGAGGGGTGACGGGTAATCACAGAATCGGGTGTGTTAGTGAAAAACTTGAAATCTGTCAAATGGGAGGAAACGGTCAAATTCAGAATGGATTACGCTTCTCTACAAGTGAGAGGTCAGTGCTCCACCGTGTTACGTTCTCCCCTTGCCTTTCCAGGAACTTGATAACCATGGCGGAGGCTCACCAAGCCGTGGCCTTTCAGTTCACGGTCACTCCCGATGGAATCGACCTCCGGCTGAGCCACGAGGCCCTCAGGCAGATCTGTCTGTCTGGACTTCACTCCTGGAAGAAGAAGTTCATCAGATTCAAGGTTTTCAGACACTTGCTTCAATCTGTACAGTATTCCCTTTATTGAAGTTTCAGTGTGTCAGAGGGGTAGTTGACACATCATGTATGTTTCCGTGGTCCTTGAGGCTTGTGAAACACTTTCCCAGGGATTGCCTCGCAGAATTCTTGGAGAAATTCTGTAAGGCAGGTAGGGTGAATCGGGACCCCGTAGGGCAGGCGAGGAAATCAGGACTCGGAGAGGGTAAGTGACCTGCTCGGTAGAAGCAGAATAAAGGCTAGAATCCATGTCTCGGCTCCGAGTCCGGAACCCTCCACACCTTGTAGGAAAAGGATTGTTTTTCAGCTGTGTGAAATGGCAGCGAGTTTAACAGCAGTTTCGCCAATAAAATAGTCCAGCGTTGAAAAAGATGCACGTAAATGCAAATACAGTTAACTACTCATGTTCTCAATTCTGTTTACCTGCAAGAGTGGACATTTATTCACTGTTTTTAAGCACGTCTTTTTTTTTTTTTTTTTTTAACGTGTCTCGTTTTTACTTCACTTATTTTAAAAATTACAAAAGTCGGGCTTCCCTGGTGGCGCAGTGGTTGAGAGTCCGCCTGCCGATGCAGGGGACGCGGGTTC
>NC_041231.1:650500-653553 GCF_002837175.3 Physeter macrocephalus | reverse complement strand
CTGCGCGTCCGGAGCCTGTGCTCCGCAACGGGAGAGGCCACAGCAGTGAGAGGCCCAAGTACCGCAAAAAAAAAAAAAAAAAAAAAAAAAATTACAAAAGTCATGAACACGCGTGTACCCTTCGCTTAAAACTTCCCCAGTTTTGCTGTTTAGGGAGACACTGCTGGGGAAGATCCCCGGGGTGCTCCTTACCTGCTGCCTGTAAAATAAATCCTTCATTCCCCCGAAAAAGAGAAAATAAGAATCACAGAAAGACAAACGCATGTTTAAAAAAATTCAAACAAGACGAAAGGGCACCGAAAGTGTCTGCCCCCGTGCCCCAGTCTGTGTGTTCGTTGTCCAGTTTTCCCTTCGGAGGGCAGCTCGGAGGCAGGCTGTTGAAAAGGGACTTCCGTGTTGCTGCAGTGGGTAAGACTCCACGCTCCCAGTGCAGGGCGCCTGGGTTTGATCCCCGGTCTGGGAACTAGGTCCCACATGCCTACCGCAACTGAGTTCACATGCCGCAACTAAGGAGCCTGCCTGCCGCAACTAAGGAGCCTGCGAGCCGCAACTAAGACCCGGTGCAACGAAATAAATAAATAAATAAATAAATATTAAAAAAAGAAAAAGGCCCAGGAGCTAGGGTGGATGGGAACAGTGACCAGGGAGACAGTGGGCCGGCCGCTGGGACCTGGCCTGGCTGGACAGGTGTTCCCGGACTCTGCCGGAGGGGGTCTCGGGCCCAGGTACATGGCGCCGTCACGCTGGTCCCTTGTGGGCGCCGGCAGCATGACCCACCCGAAGTGGAGTAGGGCGCCACCTACAGGGGAAAGTGCCCTTTGCGCTCCTGACCTTGCTGGGACGCCTTCTTTTACCTACAAATGGAGGAAAGTGGAAGCTTGGCTGCCCCGGTGTGGCCGTTGTCTTAACCCAGCGGAGTCGTTGTTCCCGGACTTTAAAAACCTTGTGGTACTGCCGAGGGGGCAAAACTAACGTACGAAAACAGATGGTGCACGGCGAGGGTGCATCCTAACCACGTGGTTCCTTAGGGGACCATCTGATGCCCAGAGGAGGCGGGGGCAAGGCTGGCAGAGCTGCTGCCGGGTCGGGGGGTGTGGTGAGCAGAGACCTTTTATCTAGAAACGTCCTCCCTCTATTTTAATTTAACGTACGTATCTGTTTATTTTACAAGAACGGTTCAGAGAACACCAGAAGGCCCCCCTGCGCCCAACCACTTTGTTTAAAATCTTTTGTGATTCTCCATAATGAAAATAACATGTAGGGATGTGTAAGTCTCTTCTGAGAGAATTCAGATAAAGCTTTGAGAGTTTTTAAATCTATTATCTTAACTATTATCAAATCGATCTTACTAAGATGGCTTCAGTAAGATTTTTTTAAATTTTTTATTTATTTATTTTTAATTTTTTAAAATATTTTGCCTGTGCTGCGTGGCATGCGAGATCTTAGTTGCCCGACCAGGGATCAAACCTGGGCCCCCTGCATTGGAAGTGCAGAGTCTTAACCGCTGGACTGCCAGGGAAGTCCCAAGATTTTTTAATTGGAAGTTTTGAAACATACGCAAAAGTAAAGAGGGTAATAAAGCCACGCTGCTCGTTTCCGTAGCGACGTGGCCAGTGTCCTGAGTCAGTCTGGGTGAAGCTCGGGAATCTGTATGTTAAACTAGTGCTTCGAGTGAGTCTAACGTCCTGGGGTCACTCTCGGGGGGAACTGTTTTAGGGAGGGTTTTGGCTCAGAAGTAGAGGAAGGGAAGGAGCTGGACAGAAGTTGGAGCAGCTGGGGGCTGGAGGCTCTGGGGAACGTTTCCAGTAGTGATAGTGTGGCCGCTTAGCTGCCCCTGTGTGCAGAGGCCCCACCCCTCCACTGTCTGCCAGCTCACGGGCCCCCACCACCGGGAGGGACGTTGCTCATGCTGTGCGTGTCTGTGTTTAGAATGGCATCATCACCGGCGTGTACCCGGCGAGTCCCTCCAGCTGGCTCATCGTGGTTGTGGGCGTGGTGTCAACAATGTACACCAAGATCGACCCCTCTTTGGGAATAATTGCAAGAATCAATCGGACCCTTGACAGGACGTAAGTAATCCTTTCAAATCTCCAGCGGCCTAGGGAGTTATTGACTTTTTTGTTGCTGATATTCTTATGTCTTCTCACACATCATGGCTGTTGTGGGTTCGGTTTGAGGCTTTTGCTGTGGTTGTCAGGTCGGCTTTCTCCCCGTGTCCCGGACTGGTATGAAGGTCCCCTCGGGAGTTTGGGGACCCCTGTGGCCCTTTCTCTAGAGACCAGGGACAAGAAGGGCAGCCTTGGTCCTGGGGTACCCTCCGGGACATGTCAGGGCCCGGGGTGAGGGCCAGCAGCGGCAGTCAACTTAGCCTGGCCGGGGGGACCCTCAGAACGAATTTCTGCCCCAGGAGCCGATTCTGGACAAGGTCTCTTCCCTGCACTGGGGTCCGTCCTGCAGTTCTGGGACCCCGGGAACTGACTGCTGTCGGGGGCTCTGGGGAGACCTCAGTCCCTCAGCTCCCTGTCTGATTGGCTTAGAACACCGGGGGGACCCCAACACTCTCTCCTGGTTGCTGTAGATTTTTCTAGGAGCGTTTTTAATACCATGATATTCGGCCAGGCGGGGCCTTTGGTTGATATTTTTCTTGCAAGGTACGTGGTGCCTGGGGTCTCGTGCCAGAATGTTGGCCGTGCCCTCGAGGGCATTTCTGGAGCCCCCCTTTCTTCCCTCCGGTCCTGGGGGTGACCCTGGCTCCCGTGTAGCCCCTCCTGCTGTTTGGCCCCTGCGCTGCAGTGACCTCTCTCACTGGGGTCTCCGACATGAAAAAGTGAGGAAATGTTCAGAGGTGCAGATTCCTGTCCAGAGTCACAGAGAGGGGAAGTGGGGAGCTGGAATCCAGACCCAGCCCCGCGTGGTGCCTCGGACACCTGTGCTTCCTTCAACGTGCCCTGAGCCTCCCCTCGGAGAACCTCTTGCCAGGCAAACGCAAAAAAACAGCACCTCTGCCTTATTGGTGTTTGAGTGGCCAAATGATGGGACATACACAGGGCTGT
>NC_041231.1:638463-650000 GCF_002837175.3 Physeter macrocephalus | reverse complement strand
TCGCCAAAGAAAAAGACCAATCGGATATAGGAGATAGACATACATATATATAAATTTTTATATATAATATAAAGTAATAATTATAAGGAATTGGCTCACTGCTATGGAAAACAGTATAGAGGTTCATCAAAAAACTAAAGATAGAGCAATTCCACTCCTAGGCATATACCCAGACAAAACTATAATTCGAAAAAATACATGCACCCTTATGTTCATAGCAGCACTATTTACAATAGCCAAGACATGGAAACAGTCTAAATGTCCATCGACAGATGAATGGATAAAGAAGATATATATATAGATAATGGAATATCACTCAGCCATAAAAAGAATGAAATAATGCCATTTGCAGCAACATGGATGAACCTAGAGATTGTCATACTAAGTGAAGAAAGTCAGAAAGAGAAAGACAAATACAATATGATATCACTTATATGTGGAATCTAAAATACAAGTCAACACATCTGCAAAACAAAAACAGATTCACAGGTATAGAGAACAGACTTGTGGTTGCCAAAGGGGAGAGGGGGTAAGGGAAGGAAGGAATGGGAGTTTGGGATTAGCAGAGGCAAACTTATATACAGGATAGATAAACAACAAGGTCCTACTGTATAGCATAGGGGACTATATTCAGTATTCTGTGACAAATGATAAGGGAAAAGCATATGAAAAAGAATATATGTATATAAGAATACAGGGCTTCCCTGGTGGCGCAGTGGTTGAGAGTCCGCCTGCTGATGCAGGGGACACGGGTTCGTGCCCCGGTCCGGGAAGATCCCACATGCCGCGGAGCGGCTGGGCCCATGAGCTGTGGCCGCTGAGCCTGCGCGTCCAGAGCCTGTGCTCCGCAACGGGAGAGGCCACACAGTGAGAGGCCCGTGTACCACAAAAAAAAAAAAAAAAAAAAAAAGAATATATATATATAAGAATATATATGTATACCTGAGTCACTTTTCTATACAGAAGAAATTAACACAATATTGTAAATCAACTATACTTCAATAAAATTTTTTAATCTTTTTAAAATAAATTTATTTATTTTAAATTTAATTTTATTTATTTTTGGCTGCGTTGGGTCTTCGTTGCTGTGTGCGGGCTTTCTCTAGTTGCGGCAAAGCGGGGGCTACTCTTCCTTGCGGTGTGCAGATTTCTCATTGTGGTGGCTTCTCTTGTTGTGGAGCACGGGCTCTAGGAACGCAGGCTTCAGTAGTTGTGGCATGCGGGCTTCAGTAGTTGTGGATCGTGGGCTCCAGAGCACAGGCTCAGTAGTTGTGGCGCATGGGCTTAGTTACTCCGCGGCATGTGGGTTCTTCCCAGACCAGGGCATGAACCCGTGTCCCCTGCATTGGCAGGCGGATTCTTAACCACAGCACCACCAGGGAAGCCCTTCAATAAAATTTTTTTAAAAAGGAATTGGCTCACATAATTATGATTTGCAGTTGGCAAACTGGAAACCCAGAACAGCCCATGGTGTAGTTCCAATCCGAAGGCCAGCAGCCTCAGGACCCAGGAAGAGCCAGTGTTTCAGTTTGAGTCTGAAGGCAGGATAAAAATTGATGTCCTTCTTCCAAAGCAGTTAGGCAGGAGGAGCTCCCTCTTACTCAGGGGGAGGTCAGCCTTTTCTATACAGGCCTTCAACTGATTAGATGAGGCCCACCCAAATTAGGGAGGGCAATCTGCTTTCTTTAGTCTACTGATTCAGATGTCAATGTCATCTAGAAACCCCCTCACAGACACACTTAGAATAATGTTTGACCAAAGTTCAGGGCCTCCAGTGGCTCAGTCAAGTTGACATATAAAATTATTCCTCATACCCTCACCAGTGTGTCTTTTTTAAAGTAAAATTATCAAAATATAAATCATGGGAGTTCTCTGGTGGTTTAGTGGCTAGGATTCCAGGCTTTCACTGCCATGGCCCAGGTTCAATCCCTGGTCAGGGAACTGAGATCTCACAAGCTGTGCAGTGTGCCCAAAAAAAAGAAATGTGCACTCGCGCGTGCGCGCGTGTGTGTGTGTGTGTGTGTGTATATAAAATTCACATATGATATAAGACATAATTCATCCATCTGAAGTGTATTTTCAATGGTTTTTACTATATTTACAGAGTTGTGCAATGATCACCACAATCAATTTTGGAAAATTTGCATTATCTGCAAAAGAAACCTCCTACCATTAGCAGTCGCTTCCCATTTGCCCCCAACTCGCTCAGGCTTAAGCACTAATCTGCTTTAAGCACTAATCTACTTTAGGTCTGTATGGATTTGCCTGTTCTAGACATTTCATATAAATGGAATCATACAATATGTGGCCTTTGAGTCCAGCTTCTTCCACTGAGCATAGTGTTTTTGAGGTTCATCTGTGTGGTAGTACACGTCAGTATTTAATTATTTTCAATGACTGAATATTATCTCATTGTATGGATATACCACCTTTTAAGAATCCATTCATCTGTTGATGGCTATTTGGCTTCTTTCCACTTTTTGGCTATGCACCATTTTACATTCCCATCAGCAGTGTATGAGGGCTTCACTTTCTCCACATCCTCATCAACACTTGTTATTACCTGCAGTTTTGATTTTTAAAAAATTTTTAATTAATTAATTTATTTATTAGGCTGCATTGTGCGGCATGTGGGATCTTAGTTCCCTGACCTGGGATAGAACCTGTGTCTCCTGCATTGAGAGTGTGGAGTCGTAAGCCCTTGACTGCCAGGGAATTCTCACTGTAGTTTTGATTATAGCCATCCTAGTGGATATGAAGGAGTATCTCATTATGGTTTTGATTTGCATTTCCTTGAGGGCTAACCAATTTGTCTTTCTTTAAAAATTTTATTTATTTATTTTTGGCTGTGTTGGGTCTTTGGTGCTGCGCGCAGGCTTTCTCTAGTTGTGGTGAGCCGGGGCTACTCTTTGTTGCGGTGCGCGGGCTTCTCATTGCAGTGGCTTCTCTCATTGTGGAGCACGGGCTCTAGGCACGTGGGGTTCAGCAGCTGTGGCACGCAGGCTCAGTAGTTGCGGCTCACGGGCTCTAGAGCACAGGCTCAGTAGTTGTGGCACACGAGCCTAGTTGCTCCGCGGCATGTGGGATCCTCCCGGACCAGGGATCGAACCCGCGTCCCCTGCATCGGCAGGCGGATTCTCAACCACTGCGCCACCGGGGAAGCCGCACCAATTTGTCTTTTGACTTTGATTTTTTTTTTATATGAATTTTTTTCTATAAATTTATTATTCTTTTATGGCTTCCAAATTTTGACTTATAGAGAAAATTGTCCCCACTCAAAG
The DNA here is from genome assembly GCF_002837175.3 of Physeter macrocephalus. Lineage (NCBI taxonomy): Eukaryota > Metazoa > Chordata > Mammalia > Artiodactyla > Physeteridae > Physeter > Physeter macrocephalus. The sequence goes on along the minus strand of NC_041231.1, from coordinate 646,719 downwards.
GGTCATAAAGAAATTTTCCTATATTCTCTTTTAGTACTTCTATGTTTTCAACTTTTACGTTTAAAAGAAGAAGGAAGATTACTAATTTACTACAGCAAGAGGAAGAAAGTTTTCTCCTTGCCCAGCAACCACCCCAGCCAATGAGAAACCACCACCACTTAGCCAATGAGAAACTATCACCACCCTGAACTCTGGCTTTCCTCCAATGGGCTTTTTGTGTATAATAGCCCCTCCCAAATCCCTCCTTTCCTTTATAAAAGAATGCTCCTCTCCTTAGTTTTCCAAACTTGCCTGTGGTTTGCCATAGCTTGCATGTCCCAAATTGGAATTCCTGAATCATCTTGCTGGTAAAATAACTGGCTATTTTATTTTAAGGTTGACACAAGAAATTACACATATTTATAGTGTACGCTTTGGTAAGTTTTGACATCTGTATACACTCATGAAACCATCACCATGATTAACATAGTGAACACACCTAGCACATCTAAAAGTTTTTCCTGCCCTTGATGGTCCCTCCCCACTCCTTCCCCTTTGCAGGCAACCAGCAATCTGCTTTTTGATAATGATTCCATAGTTTTTACTATATGACTGTTACATAATTATTTGAGCAATTCTATATTGTTGGACATCTGCATTTATCCCATTTTTGCTATTTATTAATCCAGCCAGGATGCACATCCTTGTACAAACATAACTCTCCACATATCTGAGTATTTTTTTGGGACAAATTCCTAGAACTGATATTACCAGACCAAAGGTTATGAATGTTAAGACTTTTGGGACAATTTGTCAAATACTCTTTGTAAGGCTTGCTAGGTATGACATTCACTTTACATTTGGTTTTCTTTCTGGAAAGTTGAATCTTTTTTTTTTTTTTTTATTGCGGTACGCGGGCCTCTCACTGTTGTGGCCTCTCCCGTTGCGGAGCACAGGCTCCGGACCCGCAGGCTCAGCAGCCATGGCTCACGGGTCCAGCTGCTCCGCAGCATGTGGGATCTTCCCAGACCGGGGCACGAACCCGTGTCCCCTGCATCAGCAGGTGGACTCCCAACCACTGCGCCACCAGGGAGGCCTGTGGAAAGTTGAATCTTTTTGTTTTTATTTATTTTTATTTTATTTTTTCTTTTAATTTTTTCATTTTTGTTGTTGCTGTTCTTTGTTGTTTCTTTCTTTCTTTTTTTTTTTTTTGGTTGAATCTTTTTAATACAAGAGAAGAAGAAGAAGAAGAAGAAGAAGAAGCTAACTCTCCAAGTGTGGCTCAGATGTTTCTGCTTGCAATAAGGGCTGTCTGTTTGGGGGAGGTACTTTTGTGGCTGTGAAAGCAACAAACATTAACATCTGATGGGATTGCCTCTTCCTGGGACCTTACAGCACTCTGTACCTTGCTAGGGTCCTGCCCAGAGCAGGCTGTGAAGGCACCAGCGACCCTCCTTCAGCCATGCCCCACCCTACAGAAGTCTGAAGACATCTGCATCAAGGATGGTGAGATAAAAACCTTGGATCAACTTCTTTGAGCTCAACAGGCTTCTCTGATGGAGTCTGGGCCTCCAGGCACAGGGTCCTCAGAGTGGCTGAGAGCAGTTCTGAGGCAGGTGGAGGGGAGAAGCAGGTTTGGGGGCACCAGACATGCCACCGCAAACTAGGCCTCTTTGGCCTTTGAATTATTTTGACCTAAAGGCCATTGAGAACTAGTAGACACAGGAAAAGCTCTAAAAATGGGGCACAGGTTTTCCTTTGTAAAGGAAATTTTTATTTATTTATTTATTTTATTTTTGGCCGTGCCACACGGCTTGTGGGATCTTAGCTCCCTAACCAGGGATTGAACCCGGGGCCATGGCAGTGAAAGCGCCGTGTTCTAACCACTGGACCATCAGGGCATTCCCGGAAATTTTTATTCATAAAGGCAAATTCCTTTTGTAAAGAGTCTCCTTCTCCCATCAAGGAGGTAGAGGACTTGAAACTCTCATCAATAGAGAAGATAAGACTTAAATCTGCATAGCGGGACTTCCCTGGTGGCACAGTGGTTAAGAATCCACCTGACAGTGCAGGGGACACGGGTTTGAGCCCTGGTCTGGGAAGATCCCATATGCTGCGGAGCAACTAAGCCCGTGCGCCACAGCTACTGAGCCTGTGCTCTAGAGCCCGCGAGCCACAACTACTGAGCCCACATGCTGCAACTACTGAAGCCTGCGTGCCTAGAGCCTGTGCTCTGCAACAAGAGAAGCTACCACAATAAGAAGCCCGCACACCACAACGAAGAGTAGCCCCGCTCGCCGCAACTAGAGAAAAGCTCACGCAGTAACAAAGACCCAACAAGCCAAGTAAATAAATAAAAATAAATTAAAAAAACCAGACAAACCTGCATAGCAAACCTTACTAAACAATCCTTGATTATCATTCTTTTCCCAGTCACCTCCCTATAACTTGCATCCTCCCATCCCAAAGCCCAAACACTCTTTTCCTTGGTTTTAAGCTAAGATAGTATTTAAGGTCAAGTTCTAACTAACCCGGTGGGTTACTCATCACTCGTGCTCCCTTGTGTCCACATGAGATGACCATGTTAATAAACTTCTTTTTGCCTTTTTCTTTTCATTCTTCTTGGCTGCACCGCGCAGCATGTGGGATCTTAGTTCCCCGACCAGGGATCGGACCCGTGCCCCCTGCGGTGGAAGCGCAGAGTCTTAACCACTGGACCAACAGGGAAGTCCCTGCCTTTTTCTTATTAACCTGTCTTTGGTCCGTCTCATTTATAGAGCCCTGGCTGGAGAACCTATGATGGGTAGAGGAAACTATTATTTTCCTCCCCTGCTGGCACAAACCTCCCCAATGAGGCTCGGGACATAGGCCACCTGGCCTCAAATCCGGTGCCTCCACTTACTAGCAGTGTGGACTTGGATGTGTTTTTTTAACTTCTCCCAGCTTCAATTTCCTTATTTGTATTGATAATTAAAGGATAATAAAAGATTATTGTAAGATTACTGTGAGAATTACATGGGTGTGATGGTTAATTTTATGTGTCAACTTGACGGGGCTCAGGGATGCTAGTAAAACATTATTTCTGGGTGCGTCTGTGAGGGTGTTTCCAGAAGAGATTAGCATTTGATTCACAGAGTGGGTAAAGAAGGTGGCCTTGCCCTCATCAATGAGGCAGCACCATCCAACCTACAGAGGGCCTGAATCGAACAAAAAGGGAGAGGAAGGGCAAATTTTTTTTTCATAATTAAAAAATATATTTATTTATTGGGACTTCCCTGGTGGCGCAGTGGTTAAGAATCTGCCTGCCAATGCAGGGGACACACACGCTCCCTGAAGAGCGTGCCACTTCAGTAGTTGTGGCGCACGGGCTTAGCTGCTCTGTGGCACGTGGGATCTTAGTTCCCTGGCCAGGGGTCGAACCCGTGGCCCCTGCATTGGAAGGCAGTTTCTTAACCACTGGACCACCAGGGAAATCCCCAGGAAGGGTGAATTTGCTCTCTGCTTGAGATGGGACATCCATCCTCTGCCCTCGGACATCAGTGCTCCTGGTTTTTAACCTTTGGACTTGGAGTGGGATTTACATCATTGGCTCCCCTTGTTCTCTTGCCTTCAGGTTTGCAGTGGAATTATACTTTTCTGGGTCTCCAGCTTGCAGATGACAGATTGTGAGACTTGGCCTCCATAACAGCATGATCCAGTCTCTCATAATACATCTCTTTCTCTATATCTATATATATCCTATTGGTTGTTTCTCTGGACAGCCCTGACTAACACAATGGGATTTTTGGGGGGATTAAATGTTGTGAACCTAAAACAATAAAATAGCCAGTTATTTTACCAGCAAACGGGTTTATTCAGGAGCAGCAAAGAATTGCACAACACACATGCAAACATGGCAAACCACATGCGAGTCCAGTAAAGCAGAGGAGAGGAAACCCTTTTATAGAGGAGAAGGGGGAGTTGGGAGGGACTGTTATAAACAAAAAGTCCACTGGAGGAAACTGGGGGCTGGAAGTGTAGTGGCCTTTCACTGGCTGAGTTACGACAGTCTCTCATTGGCTGAGCTGTTGCCAGGCAAGGAGAAAATCTTTGTTTCTCCTGCTGGATGTAGTAAGCAGTGTCACTTCCTGCGGAGAATCTGAATTAAGGTCAAGTGGTGAGAGCTCCCCCTTGTGGCCTCCTGAATCCATTTTAATGAGGTTTCCCTTTACTAATTTTCACAGTATGATAACTCACGCAAAGTGCCTGGCACAGCACCTGGCCTACAGCAAGCACTGGATGAAAGGTAGTGATGGAGTGGGCGGAGCCTGCATGCTCAGCTTGGCCTGGGGCAGAGTCAGACACCTTGTAGAGGCGGAGAGAAGGGGAGAGGGAAGCAGTGCTCCTCCCACAGCTGCTGTGGGTCACTAGGCAGTCCACCTGTAAACTGACCTCCAGTGACGTCACCTGCCAGGTCCCGTCCACTTTTCAGAGGTGGAAATTGAGGCTTAGAGAGGGTTGGGCACTGGCTCAAGACCCGTAGCCAGTGATCAGTAGAGGCTGGAACCGAAAGTGGTCTGGGTGCGTCCGGGCACAGGATGAGATTCGGGTGACACAGGAACGCAGTTTCGATTTTCACAGTGAGGCATTTTTTTTTTTTTTTTTGCGGTACGCGGGCCTCTCACTGCTGTGGCCTCTCCCGTTGCGGAGCACAGGCTCCGGATGCGCAGGCCCAGCGGCCGTGGCCCACGGGCCCAGCCGCTCCGCGGCATGTCGGATCTTCCCGGACCGGGGCACGAACCCGCGTCCCCTGCATCGGCAGGCGGACTCTCCACCACTGCGCCACCAGGGAAGCCCTAGGCATTTGTTTAATATGTGTCAATAAACAGCGACTACATCAAGGCTAGGACTTCATAGCTCTAATGGCTCATGACAAAGCTGAAGGAAGGGTTTGAGTAAAAAAACAAAAGTGAGGGAAATTAAAGTGTTAGGTATTAACACCCATGTTGGCAGGCTACAGCAGCAATCAGGAATGTCAGAGTTGAAGGGAGCCTGGGAGCAGTGGTGATAGGCAAGGGTCTTGCCGCCCTCCACCTCGCCGCAGGGAAATCCCTTCCTTCTGGAACATACATCAGGTAAGAAGGACAGGTGCGGAATGGTGGTCTTAAGTTTCCAGGTGCCCCACTCTTGCTGGGGCAGCAAGACAGGTCCCATCATCCTAGCCCTGCACCCACCCCTGGACCCCTCCCCACCCTTCAGGGAAGGACAAAGGCCACCGGTCCCAGGGGTCCAGATGCCCATCCCCAGTGGAAGGATGGGGACGTGACGAGAAAGAGAAGGCAAGCGTCTCTAGGGGAGGGGACGTGTTTGGAGGGTCCCAGGTGTCCAGTTGGGACCACCTTGGCCAATTTTGCTTTGGTGGGACCTCCCCAGTGAGTCCCCATCCTGCTGTGACACCAGTGGCCCTCCACGGTCCCAGAGGGAGCTCTGGGCCTTCCTTAAGACCTCCTGGCTGCCCGCCTACCGCTACCAACACCCATCAGATCTGCAGCTGACTGAGGGCTCTCGTGGATCTGACCCTTCTCTAGTCCTTCCTTTCTGCTGGCTTTTCCTGCAAATCATCCTAGAAACGTTACCGATCCTCTCGAATTCCCTTTAACCATTTCCCTGCAGTATATACACCCTGTACACCAGCGGTCCCCAACCTTTTTGGCACCAGGGACCGGTTTCGCGGAAGACGATTCTTCCACAGACCGGGGGTGGGCGGACGGTTCAGGCGGTAACACGAGCAACGGGGAGTGGGAGATGCAGCTTTGCTCGCTCATCCACTGCTCACCTCCTGCCGTGCAGCCGGGTTCCCAAGAGGCCACGGACCGCTACCGGTCCACGGCCCAGGGGTTGGGGACCCCTGCTGTACACCGTTTCCAAGCTGTGTTGCGATTTATAATAAGGAAAGTATATCTGGTCTTCATCCCTGTTCCTGGGGCAGAGTTCCTAAAACATACTCTTGGAATTTCCGAAAGGATAAATAAAAGTCACCAGAGTGGAATGTGTGTCTTTTGTTATAACTGGTCCCTTTCAGCCACACACCTGATTTATGTTAATAGGGTGACTTTTGGAAAGCTCCTAGTTCGAACGTTAAGCCTCACCCCCAACCTCTGAGGAGCAGAGAAGGGCTGGAAGTCGAGTTAATCACTGGCGGCCAATGATTTAATCAATCATGCCAACTTAGCAATTATGGGATGCGGTGGAGGTGTTAGCTGACGCCATGGTGGTCATCATTTTGCAATATCTACGTGTATCAGATCATCATGTCGTACACCTTAAACTTACACAGTGTTCCATGTCGATTATGTCTCAATAAAGCTGGGAAAAAAAACTTTCCCCCCCAAAGTAAAAGTCATGCCTCTATAATGAAGCCTCGTTAAAAATCCTTAAAGCGCGGGGTTGGGAGAACTTCAGGTTTGGTGAACAAGAACATTCATGTGCCAGGAGGGTGGTGACTCCAAACTCCACGGGGGCAGAGACTTCTCGGCTCGGGGTCCGTCCAGGCCTGTGCTGTGCGCCTCTTCACCTGGCTGTTCATTAGCATCCTCTAGTATCCTCTGTAATAAGTGAGTAATTTAGTAAGGAAACTGTTTCCCGGCATTCTATGAGGCCTGCTAGCAAACAGTCAGCCCTGAGGAGGGAGTCATGGAAATCTCCAGTTTATCGCTGTTGGTCAGAAGCACTGGTGACAACCTGGACCTGCCATGGGCGTCTCCAGTGGGGCTGTCTCGTGGGACTGGGTCTGGGCTCTCCCCAGGTGGGTGGTGTCAGAATTCAGCTGTAGGACCCTCAGCTGGTGTCCCGAGATTCTGAGGATTGCTTGGCGGGGGGAAAGCTCCACACTGGGGGGCCAGACGTGAAGTCCTGAGTACAGGGAAGTGGGAGGGTGGGCATAAGAGCAGAGTAGAGAAGAAACATACAGGTCTATTCACGGGTCTGTTACATTTTTTCTTTGTGCATTTGGTCATTTACTTTCTACTTCGTTGTTGTGTTCTCAGAGGCATTGTTTCACTTTTTTTTTTTTTGGCCATGCCGCATGGCTTCCGGGATCTTAGTTCCCTGACCAGGGCTCGAATCCATGGCCCCTGCAGTGGAAGCGTGGAGTCCTAACCACTGGGCCGCCTGGACCGCCAGGGAATTCCCGTTTCACTTTTTAAAATTAAAGTTCTAAAGGTTTTTTTTTTTTGTTTGTTTTTTTTTTTGCGGTACATGGGCCTCTCACTGTTGTGGCCTCTCCCGTTGCGGAGCACAGGCTCTGGATGCGCAGGCTCAGCGGCCATGGCTCACGGGCCTGGCCGCTCCGCGGCATGTGGGATCCTCCCGGACCGGGGCACGAACCCGTGTCCCCTGCATCAGCAGGTGGACTCTCAACCACTGCGCCACCAGGGAAGCCCTAAAGTTTTAAAGTTTTAATTAAAGTTCTAATACTCTTTTTTTTTTAAAAAAAAATATTCATTTATTTTTGCTGGGTCTTAGTTGCGGCATGTGGGATCTAGTTCCCCAGCCAGGGATCGAACCCAGGCCCCCTGCATTGGGAGCACAGAGTCTTACCCACTGGACCACAAGGGAAGTCCCCCCAAGTTTCACTTTTTTAAAAAAAGTTTTCATGTATTTATTTATTCTTGGCTGCGTTGGGTCTTCGTTGCTGTGCGCGGGCTTCCTCTAGCTGCGGCGAGCGGGGGCTACTCTTCGTTGCGGTGCGTGAGCTTCTCATTGCGGTGGCTTCTCTTGTTGCGGAGCACGGGCTCTAGGTGCACGGGCTTCAGTAGTTGTGGCTCGCGGGCTCTAGAGTGCAGGCTCAGTAGTTGTGGCGCACGGGCTTAGTTGCTCCAAGGCATGTGGGATCTTCCCGGACCAGGGCTCGAACCCTTGTCCCCTGCATTGTCAGGCAGATTCTTAGCCATTGCACCACCAGGGAAGTCCCGCTAATGTTCCCACTTTGCAACAAGGAAACCAACGCACGCAGTAAGAACTTGCTCAGGGCACAGACGGAATAAGTGGCAGAAGTGGGGTTCAGCCTTACCAAACTGGCAAGACGCCACTTTTTTTTTCTTTAATGTCTTTATTGGAGTATGATTGCTTTACAATGTTCTGTTAGTTTCTGCTGTATAACAAATAAAATCAGCTATATGTATCCCCATATCCCCTCCCTCTTGTGTCTCCCTCCCACCCTCCCTATCCCACCCCTCTAGGTGGTCACAAAGCACCGAGCTGATCTCCCTGTGCTATGCGGCTGCTTCCCACTAGCTA
>NC_041231.1:637788-638394 GCF_002837175.3 Physeter macrocephalus | reverse complement strand
AACCTCCATACTGTTCTCCATAGTGGTCGTATCAATTTACATTCCCACCAAGAGTGCAAGAGGGTTCCCTTTTCTCCACACCCTCTCCAGCATTTATTGTTTGTAGATTTTTTGATGATGGCCATTCTGACTGGTGTGAGGTGATACCTCATTGTAGTTTTGGTTTGCATTTCTCTAATGATTAGTGATGTTGAGCATCCTTTCATGTGTTTGTTGGCAATCTGTATATCTTCTTTGGAGAAATGTCTATTTAGACTTCTGCCCATTTTTGGATTGGGATATTTGTTTTTTTGATATTGAGCTGCATGAGCTGCTTGTATATTTTGGAGATTAATCCTTTGTCAGCTGCTTCATTTGCAAATATTTTCTCCCATTCTGAGGGTTGTCTTTTCGTCTTGTTTATGGTTCCCTTTGCTGTGCAAAAGCTTTTAAGTTTCATTAGGACCCATTTGTTTATTTTTGTTTTTATTTCCATTTCTCTAAGAGGTGGGTCAAAAAGGATCTTGCTGTGATTTAAGTCAAAGAGTGTTCTTCCTATGTTTTCCTCTAAGAGTTTTATAGTGTCTGGCCTTACGTTTAGGTCTTTAATCCATCTGGAGTTTATTT
>NC_041231.1:635990-637081 GCF_002837175.3 Physeter macrocephalus | reverse complement strand
GGTAGCATCTTTAGGATTCTCTATGTATAGTATCATGTCATCTGCAAACAGTGACAGCTTTACTTCTTCTTTTCCGATTTGGATTCCTTTCATTTCTTTTTCTTCTCTGATTGCTGTGGCTAAAACTTCCAAAACTATTTTGAATAACAGTGGTGAGAGTGGGCATCCTTGTCTTGTTCCTGATTTTAGAGGAAATGGCTTCAGTTTTTCACCATTGAGAATGATATTGGCTGTGGGTTTGTCAAATATGGCCTTTATTATGTCGAGGTAAGTTCTCTCTATGCCAACTTTCTGGAGAGTTTTTATCATAAATCGGTGTTGAATTTTGTCAAAAGCTTTTTCTGCATCTATTGAGATTATCATATGGCTTTTACTCCTTCAGTTTGTTAATAAGGTGTATCACATTGACTGATTTGCATATATTGAAGAATCTTTGCATTCCTGGGATAAACCCCACTTGATCATGGTGTATGATCCTTTTAATGTGCTGTTGGATTCTGTTTGCTAGTATTTTGTTGAAGATTTTTGCATCTATATTCATCAGTGATATTGGTCTGTAGCTTTCTTTTTTTGTGACATCTTTGTCTGGTTTTGGTAGCAGGGTGACGGTGGTCTCATAGAATGAGTTTGGGAGTGTTCCTCCCTCTGCTATATTTTGGAAGAGCTTGAGAAGGATAGGTGTTAGCTCTTCTCTAAATGTTTGATAGAATTCTCCTGTGAAGCCATCTGGTCCTGGGCTTTTGTTTGTTGGAAGATTTTAAATCACAGTTTCAATTTCAGTGCTTGTGATTGGTCTGTTTATATTTTCTATTTCTTCCTGGTTCAGTCTTGGAAGGCTGTGCTTTTCTAAGAATTTGTCCATTTTCTCCAGTTTGTCCATTTTATTGGCATATAGTTGCTTGCAGTAATCCCTTATGATTCTTTGTATTTCTGCAGGGTCAGTTGTTACTTCTTTTTCATTTCTAATTCTGTTGATTTGAGTCTTCTTCCTTTTTTTCTTGATGAGTCTGGCTAGTGGTTTATCAGTTTTGTTTATCTTTTCAAAGAACCAGCTTTTAGTTTTATTGATCTTTTCTATTGTTTCCTTCATT
>NC_041231.1:627505-634985 GCF_002837175.3 Physeter macrocephalus | reverse complement strand
TGTTTCTAGGTATTTTTTGATTTCCTCTTTGATTTCTTCAGTGATCTCTTGGTTATTTAGTAGTGTATTGTTTAGCCTCCATGTGTTTGTATTTCTTACAGTTTTTTTCCTGTAATTGATATCTAGTCTCACAGTGTTATGGTCAGAAAAGATACTTGATACGATTTCAATTTTCTTAAATTTAGCAAGGCTCGATTTATGACCCAAGATATGATCTATGCTGGAGAACGTTCCATGAGCACTTGAGAAGTGTATTCTGTTGTTTTGGGATGGAATGTCCTCGATTTATGACCCAAGATATGATCTATGCTGGAGAACGTTCCATGAGCACTTGAGAAGTGTATTCTGTTGTTTTGGGATGGAATGTCCTATAAACATCAATTAAGTCCATCTTCTCACTTTCAGTCTGTATGCGTCCCTAGGTCTTAAGTGGGTCTCTAGTAGACAGCATATATATGGGTCTTGTTTTTGTGTCCATTCAGCCAGTCTATATTTTTTGATTGGAGCATTTAATCCATTTACATTTAAGGTAATTATCGATATGTATGTTCCTATTACCATTTTTTCAATTGTTTTGGGTTTGTTTTTGTAGGTCTTTTCCTTCTCTGTGTTTCCTGCCTAGAGAAGTTCCTTTAGCATTTGTTGTAAAGCTGGTTTGGTGGTGCTGAATTCTCTTAACTTTTGCCTGTCTGTAAATTTTTTTTTTAATTTTTTTATTTTTATTTTTATTTTTTTTGCGGTACGCGGGCCTCTCACTGTTGTGGCCTCTCCCGTTGCAGAGCACAGGCTCCGGGCGCGCAGGCTTAGAGGCCATGGCTCACGCGGGCCCAGCCGCTCCGCGGCATGTGGGAGCCTCCCGGACCGGGGCACAAACCCGCGTCCCCTGCATCGGCAGGTGGACTCTAAACCACTGCGCCACCAGGGAAGCCCCTGTAAAGGTTTTAATTTCTCCATCGAATCTGAATGAGATCCTTCTGGGTAATCTTTGTTGTAGGTTTTTCCTTTTCACCACTTTAAATATGTCTTGCCACTCCCTTCTGGCTTGCAGAGTTTCTGCTGAAAGATCAGCTGTTTACGTTGTGGGGATTCCCTTGTATGTTATTTGTTGTTTTTCCCTTGCTGCTTTTAATATTTTTTCTTCATATTCAATTTTTGATAGTTTGATTAATATGTGCCTTGGCATGTTTCTCCTTGGATTTATCCTGTATGGGACTCTCTGCGTTTCCTGGACTTGATTATTTCCTTTTCCATGTTAGGGAAGTTTTCAACTATAATCTCTTCAAATACTTTCTGAGACCCTTTCTTTTTCTCTTCTTCTTCTGGGACCCCTATAATTCGAATGTTGGTGCGTTTAATGTTGTCCCAGAGGTCTCTGAGACTGTCCTCAGTTCTTTTCATTCTTTTTTCTTTATTCTGCTCTGCAGTAGTTATTTCCACTATTTTATCTTCCAGGCCACTTATCCGTCCTTCTGCCTCAGTTACTCTGCTATTGATCCCATCTAGAGTATTTTTAATTTCATTTATTGTGTTGTTCATCGTTGCTTGCTTCCTCTTTATTAAACGTTTCTTGTATTTTCTCTATTCTATTTCCAAGATTTTGGATCACCTTTACTATCATTACTCTGAATTCTTTTTCAGGTAGGCTGCCTATTTCCTCTTCATTTGTTTGGTCTGGTGGGTTTTCACCTTGCTCCTTCATCAGCTGCATATTTCCCTGTCTTCTCATTTTGCTTATGTTACTGTGTTTGGGGTCTCCTTTTCGCAGGCTGCATGTTCCTAGTTCCTGTTGTTTTTGGTGTCTGCCCCCAGTGGGTATGGTTGGTTCAGTGGCTTGTGTAGGCTTCCTGGTGGAGGGGACTGGTACCTGTGTTCTGGTGGATGGGGCTGGATCTTTTCTGGTGGGCAGTGCTGTGTCTGGTGGTGTGTTTTTGGGGTGTCTTTGAACTTTGTATGATTTTAGGCAGCCTCTCTGCTAATGGGTGGGGTTGCGTTCCTGTCTGGCTAGTTGTTTGGCAAAGGTTGTCCAGCATTGGAGCTTGCTGGCCGTTGGGTGGAGCTGGGTCTTAGCATTGAGACGGATATCTCTGGGAGAGCTTTTGCCGTTTGATATTACGTGGGGCTGGGAGGTCTCTGGTGGACCAATGTCCTGAACTCGGCTCTCCCACCCCAGAGGCTCAGGCCTGACACCAGGCTGGAGCACCAAGACCCTGTCAGCCACACGGCTTGGGCAGCCGTCCTGTCATGGAGTCACCTGAGAGCTGGGCGTCCTATCGGGGGCACCTCTCCTCAGGTTCTGGAGATGCCTGAGGGGCGGCCTCCCGTCAGGGGCTTCCTGGCCAGGTGCAGTGGCCTGAGGGCCGGGCGTCGGGTCTGAGTCATGCGGGGTACTGGGCACTTGCCTTCTCTCCTCCGGAGTGCAGCGTTGGGGGGTTCGGCTGGCGTCTGAGGCCCAGGTTATGGCTTCCACCCAGCTTTACATCTGGGCCCCAGGTTTAAGACTTGGGGAGTTTCAAGACACCACTTTGAACAATTCAGAAAAACCCCTCAGGGACTTCCCTGGTGGTGCAGGGGTTAAGAATCCACCTGCCAATGCAGGGGACACGGGTTCGAGCCCTGGTCCGGGAAGATCCCACATGCTGCAGAGCAACTAAGCCCGTGTGCCACAACTACTGAAGCCCCCGCGCCTAGAGCCCGTGCTCCGCAACAAGAGAAGCCACTGCAATGAGAAGCCCGTGCACCGCAACGAAGAGTAGCCCCCGCTCGCCGCAACTAGAGAAAGCCCGAGCACAGCAGCGGAGACCCAACGCAGCCAAAAATAAATAAATAAATTTATATTAAAAAACAAAAAACCACCCCCCCAAAATAAACCCCTCAGTTCGTTATTTGTCCAAACCTTCAGCCCCAAGATCTCCCTTGGCCTCGGTTAAGAGGGGAGACTCGGCCGCTGAGCTTTCCTCAACCCCGGCTGCACGTATCAGAACTATCTGGGGAACCAAAAAAACACCATCACCGCTCCATGGTTTAGTTTCTTTGTGTGTAACATGGTGAGAAATGACAGTACCCACGTTGCAGGGCTCTTGGAGGCTTAGATGATTTAGTGCACCTGGCCCAGAGCCCTGAGCCCAGAGCAGCTCACAGACGTCACCGTTGTCAAGGTCTGACCTGCATGGACCTCCCAGCAACAGCCTCAACTCTCTGCTCCTTTGAGCCCTCAGGGCAGGGGCTGCGTCTCCCCACTCTTTCACGATTTCCTCTTTGGCTTGCTGGCTGCAGGCAGACCCCACGCCAGGCAATTTTACTTGAAAATGATCCCTCCACAAGGTGATCTTTGTCTCCCAGAGATCATTCCAGGACAACCTGATAACGACTCTGCCAGTCCTGAACTTTGATCAGGAGCCTGGGGTAGGGCGAGACTCTATCTTGCAATTCTGTACTGCACACCAAGGCCTGGAAGCGTTGCCCGGGTTCCAAGGGGACGATGTGTCTCTGGTGGCCGCCCACGGCAGCGGAGGAAGAAGAAAGCCATATGGCGTCTCTAGGGAGGCGGGCAGCCCAGGTTCTGCCTCGCCGGAAGTGGGTCAAGGGCCACCCGGCCGCCAGGTGTGCCGCCCTTATCTCCGAGAACCAGGCCCTGCGGGTTTGCGCCCTGACTCAGCGGAAGTGGCCCCAGGAGAGGCCCCCGGGGTGGGGAGATGTCGGGGGAGTGGGGTGGGGGTGGGGGGGGTGGGGGTGGGGTGGGGGGGTGGGGGAAGCTGCACTCCTGACAGCTGGGCTCACCTGCAGGAACCAGAGCAGCCCCGCCGGCACTGTAGAGCAATTTACATCTTTATTTAAAAAGTATTAAAACAAATTTTTTTTTTTGGCCATACTGCACGGCATGCGGGATCTTAGTTCCCCAACCAGGGATCGAACCTGTGCCCCCTGCAGTGGAAGCATGGAGTCTTAACCACTGGACCGCCAGGGAATTCCCAATTTACATCTTTAATGTTTGTAGAGCTCTGACTGTGGTCCTGCCGGACACCAAGGACTCCGTCTTTTCCGTAAAGCTGCTGGGCCAGCAGCCTCACCCGATGCCACTGGGCAGGCTGCACCGACCCTCCTCCTCCCTCAGCCCCCATGCCCCCACGCCTGCGGCCCTGAGCACAGCCTGGGACCCACCCCGCAGACGGAAGGTGCCCCTTCAGCCCTCCCCTGGTCAGCAGCAGTGCGGAATTAGGGGTTGTGATGGAGACATTCGTGCATATCCCTGCCACGGGCCAGGTGTGGTCCTGGATGCTGCGTGTACGTTAGTGAATAAAACAGATACGTTCCCCCCTCCTGGAGCTGGTGGTCCAGTGGGGGAGGGAGGCAGAGGAGAAACCCGGGACAGAAAAATACACGTGTGCTGACACCAGGTAGAAGATGGGGAGCAGAGACAGTGACCTGGGGAGGGACCTGCTGAGATGGGACAGCTCCACAGCCCCATCTGAGCTACTGACACCTTTCAGTAGCGGCCAGGCCCCCTGGTTAGTAACGGAGGTGACAGTCTGATCAAAGCCCTCGTGCCTGGCCCGGGGCTGTCCTGCATCCCATTGTCCCCTTTCACGCTCCCCCTACATGCTCCACCCCCACTATCTGTCTGGACCCGCTGGGAGGTTTTGGGGTGACAGCGGACTCGGGTCTCGGGCCACACCTGGCCGAGAGGGTTAGCCCTGCAGTCTGGCGGAGTGAACTGGGCAGAGGATGGAGGGGCAGCCTGAGCTCGGGAGCCGGGCAAGGCCAGGGTGGTGCCCGCTGGGCAGGGGTCTGGATTAACGGGGCGGAGGGGGGGGGGCAGGGAGGCAAGCAGCTGCTTGGACGCCAGGGTGCAGGCCCCACCGCAGACCGAGCAGCAAAGTATTCCTGTGAAAAAGGGAACAGAGACACCGGCCTGGGCGGGCCCAGCAGGCAGCGGGATGACAGGCGGTGAGGATGGCGTGGCTGGAGCCCCCTGCCAAGCCCAGGCGACCCGCAGCTGCGGTGTCCGGTCGCCGGCCAAGAGCAGCTGGGAGGGAACAGCCATCAACGATAGCCGCGGGGATCCAATTTTTGCTTTTTTTTTAGTCAACTGATGTGACTCATTCACCTACTGGGTTTTTTCCCTATGTTTAAAAAGTTGTGGTGAAATATACATAACATACAATTTACCAACTTAACCACTTTTAACTGACAATTCACTGGCATTAATGACACTGACAATGTTGTGCAACCATCACATTATCCCCTTCCGGACTTTTTTTATGACCTCAAACAGAAACCCGGAGCCCAGGAAGTGAGAATTCTGTGTTTCCCCTCCCCCAGCCCCTGATGACCTCTAACCTACTTTCTGTCTCTATGAATCTGCCTATTCCGGGTATTTCACAGAAGTAGAATCATACAGTATTTGTCCTTTTGTGTCTGGCTTCTTTCACTCAGCACACTGTCCTCAAGGTCATCTGTGCTGTAGCAAGTGTCAGAATGCCATTCTTTTCTTTTTTTGGCTGTGGCGGCTTGCAGGATCCTAGTTCCCCAATCAGGGATCGAACCTGTGCCCCCTGCAGGGGAAGCGTGGAGTCCTAACCATTCCTTTTTTATTGCTGAATAAACACGTCCATTGTACGTGTAGACTACATTTGTTTATCCATCAGGATGGACACGAGTTATTTCTGCCTCCTGGCTATTGTGAATGATGCCTAGTCCAGTCTTTAAAAGGAGTCATCTTTCACCAGCTCGACACCGATGTCAATGCTTTATGGGCATGTCACCAGTTCCCCAGAGCACGGTGGCTCTGCCTCTTTCTAGGATCACAAATGCTGACTAGGCTGAGCAGGTGCTGTCGCCCAGAATCCTCATGGGGGTCAAGTGGGTGGGTACTAGTATCGCCCCCATTTGAGGGATGAGGAAGTTGAGGCCCAGGGACCAGATAACGCGCCCAAGGACTCCTTGGGGTGTGTGTGTCTGGGGTTCACACCAGGTCAGTCTGGGTCCGGAGCCACCCACCCCCTCCCCAACTACGTAAGCTGTGCTGCCTGACTACAGCAGACGATTTCAGAATCTGTTCTGTATTTCAGGCATATGGATGCGCATAAGTTGGAGGATGTGGAAGGTGATTCCCATCTTACCTGCGCAGGTAAAAAGGACCACAGGAGTGGGCCCTAGGCTGGCCGAGAGGACCCGGAGAGAGCCAGGCCCCGGGATCCAGAGCCGTGGCTCTCAGAGCAGTCCGCACGAGCTACGGCGTGTGCAAAGTTATCACAGATCCTGACGCGGCGGTGTCAGAGGGAGAGCACCCACGCTCTGAGGTCGGCCCACCACCCCTGCCGCCCACCCCAGGGGCACTGCAGCCAGTAGCCAGCGGCCGGAATCCAGGATCTCCGCATCCAGCAGGACTGCTGCCCTCTGCTGTACATGGAGGGCACTGCAGGAGGGGGAGTGTCCCCACGGGCCTGGCCAGCCAGCATCCCCCAGCATCCCCGAGGGTGACTGGGTACCTACCTGAGAGGGGGCAGGGAGGAGAGGGGTAGGCCGCCTGCCTTTCTCATTCCCCCGTCATGGGACTCTGGAAGAAAGTATTAACTACAGTTTGATAAAAGGTTTTATTGTGTCCCTTGAAAGCCCGAACTATTCTCTTGGAGGAAGCCCGGACTCTGTGAAGGACACAGAACCAGAGGCCTGGGCCGTCTGGGAGCCCCCCGCTCGCTCCACTCGACCCCCACCTCCACGTCCTTCCATTTGCCCTCCAGTCCTGGCCAATCTGGTTCGGGACCCCTCCCTTGTCACAGGGGTCAGCTGCTGGCCTGACCCGCCCCAGACAGCAGCCCCCAACCCTTCTGGGACAGGAGGCTGCCTTCAGGATCAGGTTCAAAACTGCTCTGGCCCCTCTGCTCTGTCACCTCACATCCAGTTCCCAGAACGTGCCGCGCTGCCCCGGCTCTGCAGCCCCACCGCCGCGTCCTGGCCTTGGACACAGTGCCCCACCTCGGGCACTGTGGCCCTCCTTCCCTGCTGGACCCAGTGGAGCAAAAGGACAAGGGCAGGGACTCTGCACCCAGATGCCTGGTTTGCATCTCAGCTCCTTAGAAAAGCACATCACTAGAAACAGGTAATTGGATCACCCAAGGGATGGGAATTTGCTCATGTTTTTGTACATCTTGCCCAGGAGTGGAATCCAGATCGTGTCTCTCCTGGCGTCAGCTCCTGGGCCCCAGCTGTGTCCCCCACGTCACGCCCCTGTGGTGCCCGGTGGAGGGCAGCCGGTAATATCAGTCTGTCTCTTACACAAGCACCCAGGCTCCAGCCCTGGGAGGGCCACGCTTCCAATTCTTCCCGAATTCCTGGTTCCCCAGCTAAGGTGCTCAGCCTCAAGCAACCCACAACAGGACTGAGCTTTTTTTCTTTTTTTTTTTTTTTTTTTTTTTTTTGCGCGGTACGCGGGCCTCTCACTGTCGTGGCCTCTCCCGTTGCGGAGCACAGGCTCCGGGCG
>NC_041231.1:622540-627308 GCF_002837175.3 Physeter macrocephalus | reverse complement strand
CAGGCTCCGGACGCACAGGCTCAGCGGCCATGGCTCATGGGCCCAGCCGCTCCGCGGCATGTGGGATCTTCCCGGACCGGGGCACGAACCCGCGTCCCCTGCATCGGCAGGCGGACTCTCAACCACTGCGCCACCAGGGAAGCCCAGGACTGAACTTTTTACAGCAGAGCTACCCACACCAGAACACAGAAACCCGGTCTCCTCGGAAAATGGATATATTTTTCTATTTCTAGAAACATTAGCTGGACGATCAGCACAGACATGGAGCAATCTTGATGGTGTTTATCCGGAGGACGGTCTGAGGACTCACGATAACTGCAAGACAGAGCAGGGCCCGGGCGTGAACACAGATCCGATGCTGTCAACCAGCTACCGCGAGACCCAGCCGCCGCCCGCCCTATCCTCGAGGGTCTGCCTTGCACCAGCACTGCCCCGCAGCCGGGCGGAACTGGCCACCCAGTGATGTCCCACAGGCCGTGGTGTTTGGTCCTTGCTGACCACCTGCCTCACCACTCGCTCCGTGAGCCCCGTCAGACCCCACAGGGGCTGCAACGGCCCGGGGCCTGGAGGCCAGGGGCGCCCTTGCTGCGGCCCCCAGCCTGGCCTCCCCCACGTGCCCAGAGACCCCTGCCCTACATGGGCGGGGGCACCCCTTCTGGCTACGCTGAGGCTACTGGAGGTGGTGGAGGGTACAGGAGAGGCTGCCTACTGACCCAACTCTAGTAAAGCTGAAGCTACCATCTCTGGTGCGTTTCACTGTTTGTAACCGAGGATTGTGAGAGACATACATCGTCCCTCGTTATCTGCAGGGGATGGGTTCCAGGACCCCGAGGACACCGGCATCCAAGGATGCTCAAGCCCCTTAATAAGATGGTCTAGTGTCTGCATGTAACTTACACACACCCTCCGGTATACTCTAAACCATCTCTAGGTCACACTAAAACACTGTAAACACCATATGAACAGGTGTAAATACAATGTATGATATCGATCCTATGTAAGTACTTGGTGAAGCAAATTCAAGTTTTGCTTTTTGGAACTCTCTGGAATTTTTTTTTCCTGCAAATTTTCTTTTCATTTTTTTTTTTTGGCCCTGCGGCACGCGGGCTCTTAGCTGTGGCACGTGGGATCTTAGTTCCCTGGCCAGGGATCAAACCTGCGCCCCCTGCATTGGAAGCGCAGAGTCAACCACTGGACCGCCAGGGAAGCCCCTCCTGCAAATTTTCAACCTGTGGCTGGTTGACTCTGCGAGTGTGGCAGACGGGGATACAGGGGGCCAACTGTACACTTCCTGAGACAAGATGCTGTAGCCTGTGGGTCCCACCCCAAGGGGCTGTGACCTCCAGTGGAGGTCCCTGCAGGGACAGGTCTGTTCCCGCTTGTGGGTTTACTGGGCAATGGCAGGGGGCTCTGGATGGGAACAAAAGGTCGCGTGGGGTCAGGGAGACGGGGGAGACACAGCCCAGCCCGCGGAAAGCGGGCAGCAACGGCTGGGTGAGGGCCGAGGGGGATCCCTCTGTGAACCCTCGTCCCGGTCCTGCTCCGTGAGGCCGGGCAGGGAGGGCGGGGTCTCCTGCCCTCACTCAGGGCACAGGCTCCCCTCCTGTCCCTACGCTGAGCTGCCAACTCCCACAAGTCACCACAAGGCCGCTGGATGCGGTGGCCTCTCCACTCCCGCTCACCAGGCCCTGCCTGCGCCCCTGGGGGAGGCCCCTGCTGTGAAGTCCCCCCCTCAGGTGCCAGCCCTTCCCGCCGCTGCTTCCTCCCTTCGTGGCTGAGGTTCCGTCCACCCCACGCGCTGCACCTGCCAGAACCCGCGGCAAGTCCACACAGGGCTGCTGCTTCTTCACCTCTCCGACCTCTGACCTCCCCCCTTCCCGCCTCCATCCCCTCCCCCCTCCCAGCAGACCCACCTTGGTGACGCCCGTTGTTACCGGCCCTTTAAACCAGGGGCACCACATGCCGCGGCACCACATGCCGCCTGGACGCCCCTTCGGCCGGGGGGCAGGCCAGAGGGGCCTCCCGTACCTGGTCTCTCAGCCCCTGTGCTCGAGCCCACCCTGCCCGCTCCATCCCACCAGCATCCGGATGCCCTGGCCCTCCAGGGGCCACCCCGCCTGCCGCCTCCCCAGGGAAGCCTCTCCAGACCTTCTCTCCCAGGACTGCCTTCCTTCGGGCTCCAGACAGGCCTCCCTCCTCCCCCAAAGCCTCTTTCACTCCTTCAAACAAACCAGCCCCACCTCCGCCTCCCTCCTCGACCTCACACCCTTCCAGCCACCACCTCTTCTCTTTAACCACCTTCTGAGGATGCTGTCCGCACCTGCCTTTGCTTTATGGAACAAACATGAACGAACATCCGAAGCATTACGGTAAGATGAAGTCTGACGAGCCGCCCACAGGAACCGGAACACGGGACACACGATCTCTCTGCATTTGTCACTCTTTCCTTCCCCGCCCCCTGCCCCTCCAGAGGCAGCCACACCCGTGATTCTGCGCATATCGTTCTTCCTTTAAACATGTGCCACCATTATGCGTGTGCATAATGCGTGCGGGCGCGAGCGTGTGCCCGCAGCACGAGGCTGAGCTCCGCCCACCTCCGGGCTTCATGACTTGGCCTCACTCTCACATAGTCTAAGATCATCCCTGCTGTGTGGAGGTGGGCCATCCACTGCACTGGACAACATCCCACCGAGGGAATCTTCGTCTGCTCGTCCATTCCCCGTGGTGGACACGTGACCTGCTTCTGGGTTTTCCGGCAGGAACCCAGCTGCCCCTGACGTCTCCCAGGGCCGTGCCCTCCACAAGCCCCGGAGTGGTTAACGACTGCTACCCGCCCCTCCCCGGCAGAGCCAGGACGTGGGCAGAGCTCTCACTGGTCTCTGGGCCGCTGCACCCCCAAGAGCGCCCGGCAGAGGGCAGGGCCCCATCTAACCTGGCCCAGCGCAGGACGTGGGGCGACACCCAGAGGACGGGAACGCAGCAGCCACGCTTTCTCCAACTTACTTCTTTTCCTTTTGTAGTTTTTCCTTTTCTTGAATCTCATATTGATTTTTGGCCACGATTCTGTCTTTTCAATGACTGTAGCTTCTACTTGAACAAGATCCTTTCTGGAAGAGAGGAAAACGAACAGTAACGTACCTTCCTGGCTATTTTTCAGTTTTACTAGTGCTTTACATGAGAACATCTAAATAAAGTTTAACTTCCTTTTCTGCCGGTTCTCGACGTCATACGCCCTCCCTGCAGACACTGTGAAAACTACCAGAAAGCACAGCACAGAACAGTGTCGTCCCACAGCAAATCGTAAAAGGGCCAAAGTGCAGTGGATGAGTAACAGGCCAGCGATTTGCTCTGGATGCTCCGTGCGCGGGACACTACACACGCACGGTGAGAAGCCTAAGTGTGCTGAGCCCGGTGGTCGCAGCGGGTGTGACGGGAGCCCCTCTGCCCAGCCGCCCCGCCGGCATCTGAGAGCACGTTACCCGAGGAGGGGTCTGCCGAGCAGCGTGAAGTCGTCGGCCCCGACCAGCAGGACCTGGAATCAAACAGGCGCGTTACCAGCAAATAACACAAAGCCCCTAGAACAGGCAGTGACCCGAGCACACTGGACAGGAAGCAAGGTGGCGGTTCCCCGAAACCAAAACGCGGGCTTCCTCTGCTATCTAACTAGCGACTCCCTCAACCTGGGACAGAGGGGGCGCCAGCTGGCAGCGTGGCTGTGTGTGCAGGGGCGCCGGGCTGCCTGCGGACACGCCCGTGCTGTCAGACCCGGACACGTGGAACTCGGTCATCCAGGTGAGCGGGTAACCTCCTATGCCAACAGTGGCTTTTAAAAAATAACTTTTTATTGAAGTATGATACATACAGGGAAAAAATGCACAAACTGTCTTTTATGCAGTTCACAGTCCTGCTGATACGGCAAAGATTGAGGTTCAAGGTATTCTTTTAATGACTGCAAAATCCTGCGCTGCCAGGCAGGCTCTCTCACTGGAGGGAAACCGCGGCGCTAAGTGTGGCCTCAGATGAAGACAGCTCTGCGACCCAAGTGCAGTGGGGGTCTCAGTAGACATTGGGAGACTGGCTGAAATTCTCCTGATAAGAAAAAAACTCGATTGCATTAAGCTTCAATGTCTAGAGACAAAGCCTATTTTATGATAACATCAATGGGCTATGCTTGTTAGGTGATGACAAATAACGAAACCTTGCCTGGATCACTCTCAGCCCGACACGTTCTCTAGTGCTGGGTCTCCTACGTGATGAAAAACCACCTGCATTAGGCGGAGCTTCCTATGTTTTTGTTAATGTGAAATGTTTCAAAATAATGTCTTTTGAGAAATCCTCACAAACACACTCCAGAAGTCTCTTATTTTAGATGCAAAAGGCAAATGTACTCTTGTTCATGAGCTCATGACAGAACCACGGGGGTCACCAAGGAGAAGGGGCTGTGCTGGCTGCTGGCGTCCACACAGCGCCCTGGTTCAGCTCTGAGCTGTGGTCCTGCTTGGATCACAGGCTGTGGGAAGACCGTCTGAGAAAGGAGAGTTGAATGCTCCCCTGGGTGTAAATATGCAAAAGAATCTACAATCACAAAGGAAGGAGGAATTTTAAATTATAAAGAAAACCACATGTTACATCACATTGTACCAACAGTTAACCACGTCCTAAAAAAATGATCCGATACAGACATCTCCTATTTTACCTACAGTTTTATTAACAGAAGTAGAACAGGCAAAGACCAAACAGGCCCCCGAACACAGCGAACAGAACCGTA